>NC_133618.1:450796474-450803670 GCF_048593235.1 Sminthopsis crassicaudata | reverse complement strand
ATATATATATGTGTGTGTTTGTGAAAGAGAGTGCTTCTGGGTTTGTCTATCATTCGATATGTATGTATACTTGTGTGTATGAGTGCTTCTATAGTTGTGTGTATATATCACTGGATAGTATGTATATATGTGTGTAATACCACCTCTGTGTGTGTGTGTGTATATATATATATACCTGGATATTATGTATACATGTATGTATGAATACTTCTGGATATGTGTATAAAATTGTATATGTATGTATGCATGTGTATATTGGTGCCTCTGGGTGTTTGTATATACCAATGGATATTTTATATATATATGTATGTATGTGTACATATATATATTTATGTATGTATGTATCTGAATACTTCTGGTTGTATGTATATATCAATGGATATAATGTATATATGAGTGTGTGAGTGCCTCTGGGTGTGTGTATAAAAATTGTATATGTATGAATGTATGTATGTATGTGTGTATTGGTGCCCCTGGATGTTTGTATATATCAATGGATATAATGTATGTATGAATGTGTGAGTGCCTCTGGATGTGTGTATATATACCTTGGTATAATGTATATATGTGGCTGTGAGTGCATCTGGGTGTGTGTATATATCAGTAGATATTATGTATATATATAAGTATGAATATCTCTGGGTGTGTGTATATACCAATAGATGTTATGTATATATATATATGTGTATAAATACTAATGGGTTCATGTATATATCAATGGATATATTATATATATGTGTGTGTATGAATACCTCTGGGTGTGTGTTAAAAATTGGATATGTATATATATATGTATGTGTGTATTGGTGCCTCCAAGTGTTTGTATATTGTAAAGGGCTGAAACTCTTGAGCTAATGCACTGGGGTCGGACAATCGAGCACCTGGATCTAATTACTGATTGGATAGTACTCTGTAGGAATACACTTCGAAAATGACCCACCCCACTATCCTGTGCTGGCCCAATTGTTTGGCGTATACAGAGACTTGTGGGAGGGACTAGGAGGTGCACTGTCCACGGTCACTTCTGCAAGAGAGAGGACAAGGTGAGGTTGCAGAGATGCTACGCGTTCACTTTCTTCACTTCTACTGCTAAAGACCAAGAATAAAGACTTTTGCTTATCCTGACTCAGCTGATTCTAAGGTACACAGGGTGCTAACACTATCACCACAGTATATATCATTGGATATTATATATATATATGAGTGTATGAGTGCCTCTGGGTGTTTGTATAAAAATTGTATATGTATGTATATAAGTGTGTATTGGTTTGGAGGTTTGTATATCTCACTAGATATTATGCATATATGCATGTACGAATACCTCTGGGTGTGTGTATATATCACTGGATATTATGTATATAAGCATGTATGAATACCTCTGGGTGTGTGTATATATCACTGGATATTATGTATATAAGTATGTACAAATACCTCTGGGTGTGTGTATATATCTCTGGATATTATGTATATAAGTATGTATGAATACCTCTGGGTGTGTTTATTTATCACTGGATATTATCTATATATGTATGTATGAATACCTCTGGGAGTGTGTATATATCACTGGATATTATGTACATATATATGTACGAATACCTCTGGGTGTGTGTATATATCACTGGATATTATGTATATAAGCATGTACAAACACCTCTGGGTGTGTGTATATATCACTGGATATTATGTATATAAGCATGTACGAATATCTCTGGGTATGTGTATATATCACTGGATATTATGTATATAAGCATGTATGAATACCTCTGGGTGTGTGTATATATCTCTGGATATTATGTACATATGTATGTACGAATACCTCTGGGTGTGTGTATATATCACTGGATATTATGTACACATGTATGTACGAATACCTCTGGGTATGTGTATATATCACTGGATATTATGTATATAAGCATGTATGAATACCTCTGGGTGTGTGTATATATCTCTGGATATTATGTATATAAGTATGTATGAATACCTCTGGGTGTGTTTATTTATCACTGGATATTATCTATATATGTATGTATGAATACCTCTGGGAGTGTGTATATATCACTGGATATTATGTACATATGTATGTACAAATACCTCTGGGTGTGTGTATATATCACTGGATATTATGTATATAAGCATGTATGAATACCTCTGGGTGTGTGTATATATCTCTGGATATTATGTATATAAGCATGTACAAACACCTCTGGGTGTGTGTATATATCACTGGATATTATGTATATAAGCATGTACGAATATCTCTGGGTATGTGTATATATCACTGGATATTATGTATATAAGCATGTATGAATACCTCTGGGTGTGTGTATATATCTCTGGATATTATGTACATATGTATGTACGAATACCTCTGGGTGTGTGTATATATCACTGGATATTATGTACACATGTATGTACGAATACCTCTGGGTGTGTGTATATATCACTGGATATTATGTATATAAGCATGTATGAATACCTCTGGGTGTGTGTATATATCTCTGGATATTATGTATATAAGTATGTACAAACACCTCTGGGTGTGTGTATATATCACTGGATATTATGTATATAAGCATGTACGAATACCTCTGGGTGTGTGTATATATCACTGGATATTATGTATGTAAGCATGTATGAATACCTCTGGGTGTGTTTATATATCACTGGATATTATCTATATATGTATGAATATCTCTGGGAGTGTGTATATATCACTGGATATTATGTACATATGTATGTACGAATACCTCTGGGTATGTGTATATATCACTGGATATCATGTATATGAGCATGTATGAATACCTCTGGGTGTGTGTATATATCACTGGATATTATGTATATGAGCATGTATGAATACCTCTGGGTATGTGTATATATCACTGGATATTATGTATATGAGCATGTATGAATACCTCTGGGTATGTGTATATATCACTGGATATTATGTATATGAGCATGTATGAATACCTCTGGGTGTGTATATATATCACTGGATATTATCTATATATGTATGTATAAATACCTCTGGGAGTGTGTATATATCACTGGATATTACGTATATATGTATGTATGCATACCTCTGGGAGTGTGTATATATCACTGGATATTACGTATATATGTATGTATGCATACCTCTGGGAGTGTGTATATATCTCTGGATATTATGTATATATGTATGTATGAATACCTCTGGGAGTGTGTATATATCACTGGATATTATGTACATATGTATGTACGAATACCTCTGGGTTTGTGTATATGTCACTGGATATTATGTATATTTGTGTGTGAGTGCCCTGAATGTGTTCATATATCACTGGATATTATGTATATATGTGTCTGTGAATACCTCTGAGTGTGTGCACAAAAATTGTAAATGTATATGTCTGTGTGTATGGAAGACTCTGCATGTATGTATATATCAGTGTATATTATGTATATGTGTGTGTTTCAGTACCTCTGGGCATGTGTATATGACATGGGATATTATATACATATATATATGTGTGTGTGTGCTTGTGTGTATGAATGTCTCTGGGTGTGTGTATAAAATTGTATATGTATGTATGTCTGTAGGGATGTCTCTTGGTGCATGTATATACATATATGTTATGTATATGTGTGTGTACATGAGTGCCTCTGGGTATGTGTATATATCACTGGTATCATGTATATTTGTGTGTGAATGCCTTCAAGTGTGTGTATAAAAATTATAAATGTATGTATGCATGCATGTATGGGGACTTTGGGTGTGTGTGTATATCACTAGATATTATGTATATATGTGTGCATGAATACTTCTTGGTGTGTCTATATATCATTGGATATTATGTATAAATGTGTTTTTCAGTGACCCCAGTGTGTGTATATATCACTGGATATTATGTATATATGTGTTTGTATGAAGACCTCTGTGTGTGTATAAAAATTTTATATGTATATATGTATGTATTCATGTGTGTATCAATACCTCTGGGTGTGTGTATATATCATTGGATATTATGTATATATGTGTTTGTATGAATACTTCTGTGTGTGTATATAAAATTTTTATATGTATGTATGTATGTATATATGTATGTATGTATGTATTCATGTGTGTATCAATACCTCTGGGTGTGTATATATATCATTGGATATTATGTATATATGTGCGTATATGAAGACCTCTGTGTGTGAATCAAAATTTTATATGTATGTATGTATTCATGTGTGTACCAATAACACTGGGTGTGCATATATATCATTGGATATTATGTATATATGTGTGTATGAGTGCCTCTCGAGCGTATATATATCACTGGATATTTTGTATATATGTATGTTTCAGTGCCTCCTGTGCATGTATATATCACTGGATATTTTGTATATATGTGTGTGTATGAAGACACCTGTGTGTGTGAATAAAAATTTTATATGTACATATGTATTCATATGTATATAAATAACTCTGGGTGTGTTTACATATCACTGTATATTGTGTATATATGTGTGTGTTAGTGCCTTTGGGTGTGTGTATAAGTCACTGGATATTATGTATATATGCGTGTATATGAAGACCTCTGTGTGTGTGTATAAAATTTTTATATGTATGTATGTACTCGTGTTATCAATAACTCTGGGTGTGTTTCTATATCATTTGATATTATGTATATAAGTGGGTGTCTCTGGGTGTGTTTATATATCACTTGATATTATGTATATAAGTGTAGTATGATGACCTCTGTATATGTGTATAAAAATTTATATGTATGTATGTATTGATGTGTATATAAATATATCTGGGAGTATATATCACTGGATATTTTGTATATAAGTGCGTATGAATACCTCTGGGTTTGGGCATAAAAATTTTACATGTATATGTGTGTATTAGTGCCACTTGTATATATCATTGGATAAATTGCATATGTGTGTGTATGAATATATCTGGGTGTTTTATATATCAATGAATATAATGTATGTATATGTGTATATGAGTGCCTCTGTGTATATAAAAATTACATATGTATGTATAAGAGTTGTATTGGTGCCTCTGCATGTTTGTATGTATCACTAGATATTTTATATATATATGTATGTGTGTGCATGCCTCTGAGCATGAGGATAAAAATTGTAAATGTATGTATGTATATGTGCATCGGTGATTCTGACTATGTGTATAAAAATTGAATATATATGTATGTACGGAAGACTCTGGGTGTGTCTATATATCACTGGATGTTATTTATATATATGTGTGTGTAAGTGCCTCCTGGTGTATGTATATATATCAGTGGATCTCATGTATATGTGTATGTGTGAGTGCCTAAGGGTATATGTATATATCACTGGATGTCATGTATATGTGTGTGTATGTGAGTGCCTCTGGGTATAAGTATATATATCAGTGGATATCATGTATATGTATATATGTGTTAGTGCCTCTGGGTATATGTATATATATCAGTGGATGTCATGTATATATGTATGAGTGAGTGCCTAAGGGTATATGTATATATCACTGCATGTCATGTATATGTGTGTGTGAGTACCTCTGGGTATATGTATATATATCAGTGGATGTCATGTATATGTGTATGTGTGAGTGCCTAAGGGTATATGTATATATCACTGCATGTCATGTATATGTGTGTGTGAGTGCCTCTGGGTATATGTATATATATATCAGTGGATGTTATGTATATGTATGTGAGAGTGCCTAAGGGTATATGTATATATCACTGGATGTCCTGTATATGTGAGTGTGAGTGCTCTGGGTATGTGTATATATCACTAGATGTTATGCACATATGAGTGTGTGAGTATCTCTGGGTATATATACATATATCAGTGGATGTCATGTGGATGTCATGTATATATGTATGTGTGAGTGCCTAAGGGTATATGTATATATCACTGGATGTCATATTTATGTGAGTGTGAGTGCTCTGGGTATGTGTATATATCACTAGATATTATGTATATGTGAGTGTGAGAGTGTGTGTTTGTGTGAATGTGTATATATCAGAGGACGTTATTTATATATGTGTGTGTGAGTGCCTCTGGGTATATGTATATACCACTGGATGTCATGTATATGTCTGTGTGTGTGTATGGAGGGGCGCGCCTCTGAGTATGTGTATATATCACTAGATGTCATGTATATGTGTATGTGAGTGCCTCCGGGTATATGTATATGTGTATGTATATATATATATATATATATATATATATATATATATATATATATATATATATATATATATATATATATATATATATATATATATATATATATATATATATATATATATATATATATGTATATATATATATATGTGTGTGTGTGTGTGTGTGTGTGTGTGTGTGTGTGTGTGTATATATATATGTATGTGTATATATATATATATATATATATATGTGTGTGTGTGTGTGTGTGTGTGTGTGTGTGTGTATATATATGTATGTATATATATATATATGTGTGTGTGTGTGTATATATATGTATGTATATATATATATATGTATGTGTGTAAGTGTATATATATATATATATATATATATATATATATATATATATATATATATATCAGTGGATATCATGTATATATGTATGTATGAGTGCCTAAGGGGTATATGTATATATCACTGGATGTCATGTATATGTGTGTGTGTGAATACCTGTGGGTAGATGTATATATATCACTTGATATTATGTATATGTGTGTGTGTGTGTGTGTAAGTGCCTCAGGGTATATGTATATATCACTGCATGTCATGTATATGTGTATGTGTGAGTGCCTAAGGGTATATGTATATATCACTAGATGTCATGTATATGTGTGTGTGTGTGTGAGTGCCTCTGGGTATATTTATATATCACTGGATATAATTTTATATTTGTATGTGTAAATGCCTGAGGATATATGTATATATCACTAGATGTCATGTATATGTGTGTGTGTGTGAGTGCCTCTGGCTATATGCATATATATCAGTGCATGTCATGTATATATGTATGTGTGAGTGCCTAAAGGTATATGTATATATCACTGGATGTCATGTATATGTGTGTGTGAATGCCTCTGGGTATATATATCACTGGATGTATATGTATGTGTATATATATATATATATGCACATATAACTTGATGTTATGTATATGTGTGTGTAAGTGCCTCAGGATATATGTAAATATCACTGGATGTCATGTA
>NC_133618.1:450784053-450791462 GCF_048593235.1 Sminthopsis crassicaudata | reverse complement strand
ACATACATACATACATATATGTATGGGTTCCTCTGTGTGTATAAAATTACATATGTATATGTGAATGTCTGTATTGGTGCCTCTGCAAGTTTGTATGCATCACTGGGTATTATATATATGTGTGTGTGAATGCCTCTGGGTATATTTATATATTACTGCATATTATTTTATATATTGATGTGTTAGTGCCTCTGGGTATATGTATATATCACTGGGTGTTATGTATATGTGTGTGTGAGTGCCTCTGGATATGGGTATATATCACTCGATGTCATATATATGTGTATGTGTGAGTGCCTCTGGGTATGGGTATATATCACTCGATGTCATATATATGTGTGTGTGTGTGAGTGCCTCTGGGTATATGTATATTTTATTGGATGTTATGTATAAGTGTATGTGTGTGAATACCTCTGGGTATATGTATGTATGTCACGTGTATGTGTGTGTGTGTGTGTGTGTGTGTGTGTGCCTCTGGGTATATGTGTGTGTGTATATATATCAGTGGATGTCATGTATGTGTGTGTGTGTGTGTGTGTGTGTGCCTCTGGGTATATGTGTGTGTGTATATATATCAGTGGATGTCATGTATGTGTGTGTGTGTGTGTGTGTGTGTGTGCGCGTGCTTCAAGGTATATGTATATATCACTGGAAGTCATGTATATGTGTGTTTGAGTGCCTCTGTTTATATGTTTATATCACTTGATGTTATATATATGTGTGTGTGAGTGCCTCTGGGTATGTGTATATATCACCAGAAGTTGTTTATATATGTGTATGTGTGTGTGTGTGTGTGTGTGTGTGTGTGTGTGTGTGTGTATGAGTGCCTCTTGGTATATGTGTATATATATATTAGTGTGTGTGTGTGTGTGTGTGTGTGAAAGTCTCTAGGTATGTGTATAAATCACTGGATGTTATTTATATATTTGTGAATGAATACCTCTGAGTGCGTGTATATATCAATGGATATTATGTATATATGTGTATTTAGTGCCTCCTGTGCATGTATATATTACTGGATATTATGTATATATGTGTATTTAGTGCCTCCTGTGCATGTATATATCACTGGATATTATGCATATATTTGTGTGTATGAAGACCTCTGTGTGTGTATAAAAATTTTATAGGTATTCATTTATTCATGTGTGTATCAATACCTCTGGGTATGTATGTATGTATGTGTATACATATATATATATATATATATGTGTGTGTGTGTGTGTGTGTGTGTGTGTGTGTGTGTGTGTGTGTGTGTGTGTATTATGTATATATGTGTGTTTATGAAGACCTCTGTGTATGTGAATAAAAAATTTATAAGGATGTATGTATTCATGTGTATATCAATACTTCTGGGTATGTTTACATATCACTGGACATTATGTACATATGTGTGTGCATGCCTCTCGTGTGCATATATGCATAATATCAGTAGATATTATGCATATATGTGTGTATGAATACGCCTGGATTTGTGCATAAAATTTTTATATGTATATGTGTGTATTGGTGCCACTTGTATATATCACTGGATATAATGCATATATGTATGTGTTAATATCTCTGGTTGTTTTATATATATCAATGAATATCTATATCTATATCTATATCTATATCTATATCTATCTATATATCTGTATCTATATCTATATCTGTCTATCTATCTATCTATCTATCTATCTATCTATCTATCTATCTATCTGAGTTCCTCTGTGCGTGTAAAATTACATATGTATGTATAAAAGTCTGTACTGGTGCCTCTGCAAGTTTGTATGCATCACTGGGTATTATATATATGTGTGTGTGTGTATGTGTGTGTGTGTGTGTGTGTGTGTGTGTGTGTGCACGTGTGTGTAAATGCCTCTGGGTATATTTATATAGCACTGGATGTTATGTATATGTGTATGTGTGAGTGCCTCTGGGTATGTGTATATATCACTCAATGTCATGTATACGTGTGTGTGTATGTGTGAATGGCTCTGTTTATGTGTATATAACTGGATGTTATTTATATATATATATATATATATATATATATATATATATATATATATATATATATATATATATATATATATATATATATATATATATATATATATATATATATATATATATATATATATATATATATGTGTGTGTGTGTGTGTGTGTGTGTGTGTGTGTGAGTGCTTCTGGGTATGTGTATATATCACTAGATATTAAGTATATATGTATGTATGAATATCTGTGTATGTGTATATAACATTGGATATTATGTATATATGTGTGTGTGTATGACCGGCCCTGTGTGTGTGCATAAAATTTTTATATGTTTGTATGTGTGTATTGGTGCCTCCCAGTGTGTGTATATGTCACTGGATATTATGTACATATGTGTATGTATGAAGGCCTTTGTGTGTGTGTATAAAATTAAATATATATGTATGTGTGTATTGGTACTTACTGGTGTGTGCATATTTATCACTGGATATTATGTATATATGTGTGTGTGCGAGTGTCTCTTGGTACGTGTGTATATATCAGTGGATATTGTGCATATATGTGTGTGTGTGTGTATGAAGGTTTCTGTATGTGTATATAAAAATCACTGGATGTTATGTATATATGTGTGTGTGGGTGTCTGCATATATGTATTTATCACTGGATATTTTGAATATAGGTATGCATGAATATCACTGGGGTGTGTATATATATCACTGAATATTATGTATATATGTATGTATGAATATTTCCTGGCATGTGTATATATCACTGGATATTATTCATATAGATGTATATGAATACATTTGGGTGTGTGTATATATCACTGGATGTTATGTATATATGTGTGTATGAATATTTCTGGGTGCATGTATATATCATGGGATATTATGTATATATATGTGTGTGTGAGTGCCTCTGGGTATGTGTATATATCATGGATATTTTATATATAGGTATGTATGAATATCACTGGTGTGTGTATATATCAGTGGATATTATGTATATATGTATGTATGAATATCTCTGAGTGTGTATATATCATTGGATATTTTATATATATATGTGCATATGAATACATTTGAGTGTGTGTATATATCATTGGATGTTATGTATGTATGTTTGTGTGAGTGCCTCTGGGTGTGTGTATATGTCCCTGGATATGATGTATATATGTGTATATCAGTTCTTCAGGTGCATGTATATATCAATGGATATTATATATGTATGTGTGTATCAATGATTCTGGGTATGTTATTATATCACTGGATATTATGTATATCTGTGTGCATGAATACTTCTTGGTATATGTATATGTCACTGAATATTGTATACATATGTGCGTGTATGAAGAACTCTGTGTATAAAAATTTTATATGTATGTATTTGTGTATTGGTGCCTCTGTGTGTGTATATATATCACTGGATATTATGTATATATGTGCTTGGGAGTGCCTCTCAGTGTGTGTGTTTATCACTGGATATTATGTATATATGTGTGTGTGCGAGTGCCTCTGGTTGTGTGTGTATATATTACTGGATATTATGTATATATGTGTGTGTGCGAGTGCCTCTAGGTGTGTGTATATATATCCCTGGATATTGTTTATATATGTGTGCACGAGTACTTCTTGGTGTGTGTATGTATCCCTGAATAATTTGTACATATATGTGTGCATGAAGGCCTCTATTGTGTGTATAAAAATTGCATATGTACGTATGTGTTCATTGGTGCTTTGGGGTGTGTGTATATATCACTGGATATTGTGTAAATATGTGTGTGTGAGTCCCTCTGGGTGTGTGTATATATCACTGGATATTATGCATATATGTGCATATGAATACCTCTGGGTTCGTGCATAAAAATTGTATATGTATGTATGTGTATATGTGTGTATTGGTACCTCTGGGTGTTTGTATATATCACTGGATATTATGTATGTGTGTGTGTGTATGTATGAATATCTATGGGTGTTTGTATATATCAATGAATATTATGATATGTGTGTGTATGAGTGCCTCTGTGTGTATAAAAATTATACATGTATAAAAGTATGTATTGATGCCTCTGATTGTTTATATATATCACTGGATATTACATATATATGTGTGAGTGAGTGCCTCTAGGTGTGCATATAAAAATTGTAAATGTATGTATGTATGTTTGCATTGTTGATTGTGGTTATGTGTATAAAAACTGTATATATATGTATGTATGTATGTGTGTGTGTGTGTAAAACTCTGGGTGCTTGTATATATCATAGATATTATGTATATGTGTGTGTGTGATTGCCACTCAGTGAGTGTATATATCATTTGATGTTTATATATATATATATATATATATATATATATATATATATATATATATATATATATATATATATATATATATATATGTGTGTGTGTGTGTGTGTGTGTGTGTGTGTGTGTGTGTGTGTGTGTGTGTGCTTCTGGGTGCGTGTATATACCACTGGATGTTATGTATATGTGTGTGTGTGAGTGCCTCTGGGCCTATGTATATATCACTGGATTTTATTTATATATGTGTGTGTATGAGTGCATACGGGTATGTGTATACATCACTGGATGTTATACATTTGTGTGTGAGGCCTCTGGCTAGGTGTATATATCAATGGATGCTATTTATATATGTGTGTGTGCGAGAGAGAGTGCCTCTGGCTAGGTGTATATATCAATGGATGTTATATATATATATATGTGTGTGTGTGTGTGAGTGCTTTTAGGTATGCGTATATATTCCTAGATGTTATTTATATATATGTGTGTGTGAGTGCCTCTGGGTATGTGTATATATATGTGTGTGTGAGTGCCTCTGGGTATGTGTATATATCATTGGATATTTTATATATAGGTATGTATGAATATCATTGGCGTGTGTATATATCACTGGATATTATGTATATATGTATGTCTGAATAATTCTGTGCGTGTGTATGTATCACTGGATATTATGTATATATATACGTGTGTATGTATCAGTGATTCTGCATGTGTGTTTATATCACTGGATATTATGTATATATGTGTGCATGAATACTTCCTGGTGTGTGTATATCACTGGATATTATATCCATATGTGTGTGTATGAAGGTGTCTGTGTGTGTGTGTATAAAAATTGTATATGTATGTATTTGTGTATTGGTGTCTCTGGGTGTGTGTATATATTAGTGGTTATTATGTATATATCTGTGCATGAGTCCCTCTGGGTGTGTGCTTATATAGGTGTGGATATTGTATATAGGTGTGTGTGTGTGAGTGCCTCTGTTTGCATGTATATATCAGTGGATGTTATGTATATGTGTGTGTGTGAGTGCCTCTGGGTATGCATATATATCCCTGGCTATTATGTATATAGATATGTATGAATATCACTGGGCATGTGTATATATCATTGGATATTATGCATATACGTATATTCAAATACATCTGTGTGTGTGTATATATCAGTGGATTTTATGTGTATATGTGTATATGAATACCTTTGCATGTGTGTATATGTTACTGGATATTATTTATATATGTATATATGAATATCTCTGTGCATGTGTATATATCACTAGATATTATGTATATATGTGTATATAAATACATTTGGGTGTATGTGTATATCACTGAATGATGTATGAATGAATATCTTTTGGTGCATGTATACATCATGGGATATTATATATCTGTATGTATGAATATCTCTAGGTACATGTATATATCATTGGATATTATGTATATATGTATGTCTGAATACTTCTGAGTGTGTGTATATATCACTTGATATTATGTATATATGTTTGTATGAATGCCTCTTGGTATGTATATCTGTCCCTGGATATGATGTATATATGTGTATATCAGTGCCTCTGGGTGCATGTATATATCAATGTATATTATATATGTATATGTGTATCAATAATTCTGGGTATGTGTTTATATCGCTGGATATTATGTATATATGTTTGCAGGAGTACCTCTGGGTGTGTATGTATATATCACTGGATATTATTTACACATGTGTGTGTGAAGGCGTATGTGTATGTGTACAAAAATTATATACGTATGTATGTGTTTATTGGTGCCTCTGGGTGTGTTTATATCACTGGATGCTATGTATATATTTGTGTACAAGTCCCTCTGGGTGTGTGTGTATATATAACTGGATATTATGTATATAAGTGTATGGGAGTGCCTGTGGGTATGTTCATATATCATTGGAAGTTATGTATATATGTATGTGTGAGTGTCTCTGGGCATGTGTATATATCACTGCATGTCATGTATATGTGTGTATGTGAGTGCCTCTGGGTATATGTATATCAATGGATGTTACGTATATGTGTGTGTGTGAGTGCCTTTGGGTAGGTATATGTATCACTGGATATTATGTATCTGTATTTGTGGAAGACTCCAGATGTGTGCATATATCACTGGATATTATTTATATATATGTGTGTGTGAGTGCCTCTGGGTGTGTGTATATATAACTGGAAGTTTTTTATATATATATATGTGTGTGTGTGTGTGTGTGTGTGTGTGTGTGTGTGTGAGTTCATCTGGTTATGTGTATATATCACTGGATGTTATTTATGTATGTGTGTGTGAGTGCCTCTGGGTGTATCTTTATATGACTGGATGTTATGCATATATGTGTCAATGAATAAATACCTTTGTATATATTTATATATATCACTGGATGTTATGCATTTGTATGTGTGAGTTCCTCTGGGGGTGTGTATATATCACTGTATGTTATATATACATATACATATGTATATATGTATATGTATGCATGTGTGTGTGCCAATGTGTGCATGTACATGCCACTGTATGTTATGTATATATGTGTGTTAGTGCCTCTTTGTATGTGTATATATCACTGGATATTATGTATATATGTGCATGTGAGTGCCTCTGAGTGTGTGTATATATCACTGGATATTATGTATATATGTGTGTGTGAGTGTCTCTGGGTTTGTGTATATATCAATGGATATTATGTATATATGTGCTTATGAATGCCTCTGTGTGTGTGTACAAAATTGTAAATTATTGTATGTAAGTGTGTTTTGATGACTCTGGCTGTGTGTATTTTTACACTGGATCTTATGTGTGTGTATATATATATGTGTGTGTGTGTGTGTGTGTGTGTGTGTGTGTAAGAATACTTCTGAGTGTGTGTATATATCAATGGATATTATGTATAAATGTGTGTATGGATGCTTGTGGATGCGTTTATATGTCACTGGATGTTATGTATATATGTGTGTGGGAAATCCTCTGAGTGTGGATATAAAAAACATTGTATATGTATGTATGTGTGTATCAGAGACTCTGGGTGTGTGTATGTATTACTGGATATTATGTATATATGTGTTTATGAATATCTCTGGGTGCGTGTATATATATCACTG
>NC_133618.1:450604053-450779053 GCF_048593235.1 Sminthopsis crassicaudata | reverse complement strand
GAATAAGGATTTGTGTTTAGGTATTTTTCTGTGTGAGTGTGTCTTTTTGGATCTTTTTCTATGTAGCAGTGTGAGCATCTCCCCTGTGAGTTTCTGTGTTTGGCTTTGTGGATCCTATCGTATCACTTCATATCTGTGTCTGTACATACATGTCTGTCTCTGCTTTTGTATCTGTCTCACTCCTTTGAATCTGTTTTCATTGCATGACTGCCTATTTATGACAATCTTTCTGTCTTGCTGTGTATTACTTTCATTGTTTTTGTGTCTCTTTCTTGATGTACATATGGCTGGGCTTGAAGATAGGGGTGTGTGTATGAGTGTGTATGTGTCTTATTGTCATTGCTCATTTCTTTAGTTATATGTGTGTTTCTGTATTTGTACATATGAGAATCACAGAGTCATTGGGATCCAGCTTGGAGCACATCATGTAACTCACAGCTCCCAGGAGGTACTTTCTGAGCATCCTTAAGATGTTCTCCTTGGGTATTTGGCATGGCTTTTTTATGGGTCTCTGAATAGACCTTTGAATCTGCTCTACTTATCTGGCCTAGACTTCTGAAGCAGATGCTTCTGCCAGCTCCTCTAGGGATACAGCTAGGACACTGGGAAAAAATCCACACCTTCCTCAGTTGGCATTATGGGAGGCAGGGGGAGAGGACCCTGAGAGTGAAATGAAAGCTGTGAGCTCTGTTTCTTCCCTTCTTTCTCAATGGTTTAGCTAGAACCTCACTGGTAATTCAGTAGAGGCTCTGGATGGATCTTTGTCTTGTTGGCCACGGAAGGTACTCCCTATAACAGTGAGTCTCTCTGTGTGTCTGGGTATGTGGCTGTCTCTTGATGTCTATATGGCAGTTTCTGTGTTTGTGTGGTACTCTGTAGTTGTCTCTGGGCATTGGTGAATGTTTATAAGTATGTCTGTATATTTGGGTTATTTCTTTGATTGTGGATCTTTGTGTGTTTTGATGCGTGTCTTTATATAACTGTGAAAACCTTTTTGATTTCTTTCTCTGAGTTTGTGTTCACCTTAGTGTATGATTATACCTGTCTCTAGATATGTGTCTGACAATTTCTGTGTGACTTGATATATGTGAAACTCTGCTGTAGATGTGAACATGACTGTGAGGCTGTGTTGTTATTGAGTGTGACTTATTCTGTGATTGAGACTGTGGTGGTTTTGTCAATGACTTCATGCATTGATATGCATTTTAGTCTGTGCTATGGCTATGTGTAACTATGTGCTGTGGTTGTGTGTATAATTGTGTGAGATATTATAGTTGTGTGTGTTCTGTAATTGTGTGCTTTCCTCTGATTGTGTATGACTTGATATGTGTGTAAGGTTAGGTTGTGGTTGTATGTGTAATTGTATGAGATCATGTTGTGGTTGTGTGTGTCTTGATATCTGTTAGACTGTGATGTGGTTGCATGTGCAACTATGTGAAGTCTTGCTCTGTGTGTATGTGTGTGTGTGTGTGTGTGTGTGTGAGGCAGATTAAATATGGGTTATATGATTGTCTGAATGACTCCATAAATGAGGCTATGCTGTGGCTGTGCGTGTATGACTTTGAGGTAAAATTGTGTTATAATTGTGTTAAAGGGTCTTCTGTCGTTGTGTGATGTATATGTGAAGTTATTATGTAATTATATAAAAGTTGTTTGTGTGCAATATTATTTCATGATTGCATATATAACTTGATATGTGTTAGGCTGGGCTGTGGTGCAGGACATATATATTAGACTCTGCTGTGACTATGTTGAACTGTGAATGTATGAAGATATTATATGATCGGTTGTGTGACTTCATGTATAAATCTATGTTATGGTTATGTATGTGATTGTGTAGTTGTAATTGTGTATGACTATGTAAGGCTGTTTTCTGGAAGTGTATATGACTAGAAGACTGTGTTGAGGTTGTGTGTGACTTGTGGTTTTGAATGTGTGACTATATAAGGCTGGGCTACGTTTGTACATGTGACTTGATGTATATAAGTTAAAAGGCTATGCTCTGGTTGTGTGTGAGGACTTTGGTGGTTTGTGTGATATGTGTGAGGTTATGTTGTGATTGTGTGTATAGCTATGTGTGAGACTGTTGTAATTTTGTGTGACTATGTGACATTGTTGTCTGATAATGTATAATTGCTCTTTTGGGTTGTTGTTTTTTTTTTTTTTGAGTGAGGCTGTATTTTGTGTGTGTGACTTAATATGTTTTATGTTGTACTGTGATTATATATGATTATTTGTTGTGGTTGGGTGTGTCTTTCTGTTTTTGGGGTGTGTGTGTGTGTGTGTGTGTGTGTGTGTGTGTGTGAGAAGGGGGGTATCTTCTGTGGTTATGTGTGATTTGATATGTGTGTAAGGTAAGGCTGTGCTATGATTGTATAACTGAGATTGAACTGTGGTGGTTGTGTGAATGTAAGATTCTTTTGTATTATTTGTGATTTGAAAGGTGTGTGACTGCTGTGGTTATGTATGAGGATCTTTTTTGGTTGCATGATATGTGTGATTGGCATGATTTGTGAGACTTTTTTTGGGGTGTGGAACTTTGAGGTTAGTCTATGGTTGTGTATTCATGCGACTTGACATGCATCTTAGGTTGAAAAAAATCCAAATGTGTGGGATTCAGAATGTTTGAAGTTGTTTTGTGATTGTTTGAGTGACTCCATTAATTGGACCATGCTACAGTTATGTGTGTATGTGATTTTGTGTGAAATTGTGCTATAATTGTATAGAAAGGTCTTCTGTGGTTGTGTGATGTGTATGGCTATGTGTGAAG
Source organism: Sminthopsis crassicaudata (assembly GCF_048593235.1). Classification (NCBI taxonomy): domain Eukaryota; kingdom Metazoa; phylum Chordata; class Mammalia; order Dasyuromorphia; family Dasyuridae; genus Sminthopsis; species Sminthopsis crassicaudata. The sequence goes on along the minus strand of NC_133618.1, from coordinate 450,776,283 downwards.
TTATTTTGTGGTTGTGTATGTGACTTGATATTGTGTACTAGGCAAGGCTGTATTTCACTGTGTTTGCATGACATAATATGTGTTTTAGACTATGCTATGGTTAAGTTAGACTTGTATGTATGTGTGAAGCTGTGTTATGGTGGTGTGTGTGTGTGTGTGTGTCTGTGTGTGTCTGTGTGATTATGTGAGGTTGTTCTGTAGTTATAGGCAACACTTGTGGTTTGGATATGTAAGGTGTTTTCGTATAAAACATACATGACTTCATGAGGATGAGATTATAATGTGGTTGAATGGGACTTGATATTTGTGTTAGACTCTGTTGTTGTGTGGGACAACGGATGTATGAAGCTGTTCTATTGTTGTCTGAGTAACTCCATAAATGAGCCTGTGCTGTGATATTGTGTGTTTCTTTCTGTGAAGTTGTGCTACTAGTGGTTGGTGAAGTTCTTCTTTGGTTATGTAGTAATATATGTGAAACTGTTCTGTGACTGTATGGATAACTATGTTATGCTCTGCTCTGGTTGTGTGTGACTGAGCTGTGTTTGTGTGATGAGGCATATTAGATCATGCTGAGGTTGTATGGGACTCAGTATATATAAAGCTTTTGTGTGTTTTTTGTGTTATTCCATGGGATGGTTGTGTGTGACATTATGTGAAGTTGTGCTATAGTTGTGTGTGAGGGTCTTCTGTTTTATGATATATATGAAACTGTTCTGTTATTGTATGTATGGCTGTATGTAAGATTGTGATTCTCTGTGTGATACTATATAATTATATATTATGTAATATATATAATAATGTTATTCTGTGGTTGTAAGACTATTATAATTTTGGGTATGTGACTGAGTTTGGGCTGTGTTTATTTGTATGAGAGGATGTATATTTTATGTCAGGCTGTGGTTGTATGTGACTTTGTTGTGGTTGTGTGTGATTTTGTGAGATTATGCTATGATTATGTCTATGTGTAAGGCTTTTCTGTGATTGTGTATGACTTGATGTGTGCTAATCTCTGTGTGATTGTGTGAAATTAGCCATGATTATGTCTATGTGTGAGGCTTTTCTGTAATTGTATATGATTTAATATGTGTACTAGTCTGTGCTGTGGTTTGTGACTTGCTGTGGCTGTATGTGTGACTATGTGATATCATACTGTGTGTGTATGTGAGGTTCTTTTTGTAGTTGTGTCTATATGGGAGGCTTTTCTGTTGTCGGATGTGACCTGATACAAGTGTTAGAATGTTATGATTGTGACTGTATTGTGGTTGTATGACTCTGTGAGATCTAACTAGTTGTGTGTATGTGAAGTTCTTCTGTGGTTATGTGTGTGACTTGATATGTATGTAAGCCTGTGCTATAGTTATGACTGTGTTGTGGTTGTATGTGCTGTAGTTTTATGTGTGTGACTCTGAGGTAGTTGTAGTTTGGGGTATGTGACTAACTTTGTATGTATATGTATATTATGTGTTTTAGGCTATATTGTGATTACATGGACTCAGGAAGTATGAAATGGTTCTGTGGTTGTCTGAATAATTCTGTGAATGAGGTTATATTGTGATTATATGAATTTGCATGAAATTGGGCTATAACTATGTGAGATATATGAAGCTATATTTGTTATTGTATGTGTTTAAAGTTGTTTTTTGGTTCTGTATGTGAGTGAGGGTATGTATATTAGATTGTGTTGTATTTTAGTGACTTAATAAATGTTTAGACTGCTGTGGCTATATTGGACTCTGTATGTATGAAGTTATTATGTGGTTATTTGTGAGGCTATGCTATGGCTGTGTGCATGATTTTGTGTGAAGTTATCCTGTGATTATGTGAGGGTATGTTGTGGTTGTGTGTGACATTGAGATTATTCTGTACTTAAGAGTGTTGGGGTTTTTAGTATGGGACTATGTGAGATTAGACTGTGTCTATGACTTGATATGTGTTTTAAATTGTGCTGTTGTCCTGTGGGATTGTTTTGGTTGTATCTGTGACTGTGTGAGATCATCTGTGATTGTATATGAGTAAAGCTCTTCTGTGGTTGTGTATGACTTTATAATGTATAAGATAGTGCTATGGTTGTATGGGAATTCAGTAGATATGTTAGACTGTGGTGTGATTGTGTGGCATTTAGTACATATTGAATTATTCTCTGAATGTGTGACTGTGTGGAGTTATGCTACAACTGTGCTTGTTTAGTGGTTGTATTTTATGTATGAGGTGCTGTGGTTGTATGTATGACTATGTATGAAGCTGTACTATAATTGTGCCTATGTGAGGTTTTGTGTGAGATTGTTGTGTTTTGTGTGTCTGATTGAAAAAGTGGGGCTGTGGTTGTACTGTGACTTATATGTTTAATCTGTAGTATTGTATGAGACTCTGATTGTGTCATATCATGTTGTGATTGTGTATGTGTATATATGAGATTCTTCTGTAGTAGGTATGATATATGAAGATATATACTATGCAATGCGGTATGTTACATTGTTCTATTGGGATATATGAGTTGGTATCTATGAAACTGTTCTGTGATTGTGTGACTCTATGTGAAATTGTGCTTTGGTTGTGTGTGAGGATCTTTGGTGACTGTATGATAATATATGCAAAGGGTGTATGATATAATCTGTACAACTGTGTTGTGGTTGTGTGTAACTATGTGAGGTTGTTCTGTGGTTGTGTGTAAGATTGTTGTGGTTTGGGGCTATTTAATTCTGTGAACCTGAGCTGTAGTTGTGCATGAGGGTCATTAGTAGTTTTATATGTGTGAGATTGAGCTATGATTATACTTATTACTATGAGTAAGATTGTGTTGTGATTGTGTGTATGATTGTGAGAATGTTCTGTGGTTGTGTGTGAGATTGTTATAGTTTTATCTGAGTGACTTGATATAATGTTGATATGTATGTTACATTGTATATAACTTAGTTCATGTATTAAAATGTGCTGTGGTTTTTGTAGCTATGTATGTGATTCTATGTATGAAGTTGTCTTGTGGTGTGGTGTATGTCTGTGAGAGAAGTTGTGCTATGGATATGTGTAAGTCTTCTATGGTTGTATGATAATATGTGTGAAGCTGTATTGTGATTGTGTATGACTGACTATGCTGTGATCAAGTGGGACTGTTGTATATATGACTGAAATAATGTATGGTGTATAATATGTTAGGTAATGTTGTGTGTGTTTGTGTTGTATTTGTGTGCATGATTGAAATAATGTTACAATTGTGTATATGTCTGTAAGACTCTTATGTGAGTTGATATGTTTTAAGCTGTGCTATGCCTGTTGTGTTATGATTGTGTTTGACTATATGATAGTTTCATGGTTATATGTGTATGTAAGAGGATGTATGAAGTTGTGCTGTTTGTGTGTGAGTCTTCTGTGATTGTATGATGTTATTTGTGAGGCTGTTTTATGATTGTGTGTGTGTGACTGTGTTGTGGTTGTGTTACTCATTGTATGGTTGCATGTGAGTTTGTTGGGAGTAACTGAGAATGTACAGTGGTTATATATGTTAGAGACTCTTCTGGGCTTATATTATGAGATTGTACTGTAGTTGTATGTGACTTGTGGCTATGGTTGTGTATGATTTGCTATGTGAATTAGGTGTATAGTCGTATATATTTCTATGTTGTGGTTGTATATGTGACTGAGAGTGTGGTATGATTGTGTGTGAGCTTCTATTGTAGTTGTATGTAACTTAATATGTATTAAGTTGTGTTGTGCTTATGTGACTTAGTATGTATTAGAATATGTTATGGTTATGTGTGAAGTCAGTATATATTAAACTGTTCTAGTTATTTCTGTGATTCCACATATAGGGCTATGCTGTGTGTGTATGAGACTGTAAGAAGTTGTGCCATGGTTGTAGTGGTGTTTAGTGGTTCTGTGATGATATATGCCAAATTATGCTATAGTTATGTGTGACTATGTGAGATTGTATAGTTTGTGTGACTGTTGTGGTTTTGAGTGTGAATATGTGAACTTGGGTTCTGTTTGCCTGTATGACTTGATATATGTATTAACTTGTGTTGTGGTTACATATGAAATTTTTCTGTGTTTCTGTATATTTGTGTATTTGGCTTGATCTATGTGTTACACTGTGTTATGGTTAAGTCAAGCACAGTAAATTGTACTGTGGTTACTTGGGACTTAGTGTATGTGAATTTGTTCTGTGATTGTATGACTTTATGTGAAGTACTGTGATTGTATGTGCAGGTCTTTGATGGTAGTGTGATGATGTGTGTGATGTGCTGTTTGTGAATTTGGTTGTGTGAATCTGTATTGTGGTTGTATGTAACTAAGTGAGATTGTTCTGTGTCTATGTGTAACTGTTGTGGATTTATGTTTGAGATTGTGCTGTGGTTGTATGTGAAATTCTTCTGTGTTGATGTGTGTTAGGTTGTACTGTTGTTTTTTGTGATGCTGTGTTATAGCTGTGTGTGTCTGCTTGAGATTTTACTGTGATTGTATGTGACTTGGTGTTGTGGCTGTGGTTGTGTTCGCCTTTATGCTGTTATGGTGTGATTGTGTTGTGGTTATGTGGTTATGTCATTTTGGTTTGCTTGTATGTGTGTTTTTGAGATTCTTCTGTGCTTGTGTGCAACTTGATATATGTATTAGACAATCTTGTGATTGTATATGACTGTCTTGATTTTTGTGTGTGACACTGATTGTGCTTTGGCTATGTGAGTGTATACAAAATTCTATGGTTTTATGTGACTTATGTGACTTAGTATGTGTGTTAAGCTTTGTGATTTTTGTGTAGGACTGTTTTATGGTTATGTGTGTATAAGTTTGTGTTGTGGTTGTGCGTCTGTGTTCTTTTACGAGGTTCTTTTGTGATTGTATATGATTTGATATATATTTTAGACGCTGTTTTTGTTTAGAACACTGCTGTGATTATATGTGTGACACTGAGATTGTGATTTGGTTGTGTATGTATCTGTGATTCCATGTATGAAGTTATGTTGATTGTATGTGTGAGGTTGTGCTATAGTTGTATGAGGGTCTTTTCTGGTTCTATGATGATATGTGTCAGGTTGTATTATGTATGACTATGTGAAATTATATGGTTGTGTGTGACACTTGTAGTTTTGTGTGTGACTGTGAAGGTGGGCTATGTTTGTATATGTGACTTGAAATATATGTTAGATTGTATTGTGGTTATATGTGACTGTTGTAGTTGTGTGTTTGTGATTGTTAAATTGTGCTGTGATTGTATGTATGAGACTCTTCTGTTGTTGTATGTGATTTCATATGTATGTTAGACTATCTTGTGATTGTATTTGGATCTTTTTTGTGTTTGTGTGCATGACTTGATGTGTATATTATACTGCGTAGCGATTGTATAACTTAATTCATGTGATAGAATTGCTATGGTTGTATGAGACTCAAAATGTATGAAACTGTTTTGTGGTTGTACAATTCCATTTGTAAGGCTGTGGTGTGCTTGTGTTTATGTGACTTTGTATGAAGTTGTGCTATGGTCGTATTTAAGGTCATGTTTAATCACATCTATTATGTGATTCTGTGATTTTATGTATGAATGTGTGAAATTGTATTGTGATTGTGTGTATGTATGACAATGAGGTTATTTTTGAGGCTGTTGTATTGTGACTGTGATGTTGGCATTTGTTGGTATGTGTAACTTGATTTGTATTTTAGGCTGTGCTGTGATTGAGTGTGACTTGTGTGACTAGATGTGTAAGGCTCTGCTGTGATTGTGTATGATTGTTGTGACTAAGTGTGACTGTAAGATCATGCTGTCATATGTACATATATGAATCTTGTGCTTGTATGTGATTTGACGTGTGTTAGTCAATGCTGTTCTTGTGTGTTGTGTCTGGATGAGTAATTCATGGTGTGATTTGGTGTGGTTATATGTGACTTGATGTATGTTTTAGGTTTTGCTGTGATTATGTAATTTAACACATATGTTAGATAATACTATGATTGTGTGGGAAGTGAGTATGTAAAAATCTGTTCTGTGGTTGTCTCTGTGATTTAAGATGTGAAACTATGATGTGATAGTGTAATGGGGTTGTTATATGATCTTTTATGTTTTGTGATATTAGATATGAGGCTGTGCTATAATTGTATACAGACTATGTGTGAAGACTATGCTTGACTGTGAGGATGTATTAGGCTGCGCTGTGGTTGTGTATGATACTTTATGGTTGTACTTGTGTGTGTGGCTTTTTTGTGATTGTGTATGACTTAATGTCTGTCAGACCATGCTATGTTTGTGATTTTGTTTTGTTTGTATTGTGATTGTGAGATTATGATGGAGTTCTCTATATGAGGCTCTTTTGTGATTGTGTGTAATTTGATATGTGTATTAATGGCTGTATTGTGGTTGTGTGTGGCTCTGTGTTCTGATTGTGACTGTGTTGTCATGCTTTGTCTATGTGTATGTGCATAAAGCTCTTCTGTTGTGTGACTTGTGTTTTTTAGGCTCTGCTGTGGCTCTGTAATTGTTGTGGTTGTGTGCATGCAACTGTATGAGATTGTACTGTGATGATATGTATGTATATAAGTCTCTTGTGATTGTGTATGACTTGATATGTATGTTAGGCAGTGATGTGGTTGTTTGGAAAATCTGTATGAACCTGTTCTGTGGTTGTATGATTCTATATGTAAGGCTGTGCAGTAGTTTTTTTTGTATGACATTGTATGAAGTTGTGCTATGGTTATGTATGGTGGGTCTTCTGTTGTTTGATGATGTGTATCAGGATATGCTGTGATTGTGTGTATCTCTGAGGTGCTCTTATAGTTGTGTATGTGACTATGAAGTTTTATATGATACTGTTGTGGTTTTGTGTGTATGACTTTATGTGAGATTGGAGTTTTGTGTTGGGCTTGATATGTGTATTAGAGTGTTGCTGTTGTTGAATATGACTTGTGTTTGTGTGGTGTTTTTTTTTTTTTTTGTGTGTGAGGCTTCTCCATCATAATGTGATGTTATATATGAGCCTATGTTATCATAGTGTGTATGAATATGTGTGAAGTTTTGTGGTGCATATGAACTCTACATATTCTATGATTGTGTATGTAACTGTGAGGACATGTATGTTAGGCTATGTTATGTTTTTGTGTATGTGACTGATAGATTATTCTGGGGTTGTATATGAAACTTTGGCTTTGTATGTATGACTATGTGGGATTGGGCTGTAGTTGTATGTCTATGACTTAATATGTGCGTGAGGCTTTGCTATTGTTATTTGCCACTTTGTGAAGTTGTATGTTTGTGTGAAATTGTGCTGTGGTAGTTGTGTGATGCATTGTGTGTGGCTATGTGTGTGACTTTTGTATTAGACTATGCTGTATTTAGCTGACTTGAGTAACTGAAGCTGTTCTGTGATTATTTATCTGTGGCTCCCATTTGTGAGGCTATGTTGAGAGAAGCGTGGGGGAGTGTGAATTTTACTATGGTTGTGTGTGAGGGTTTTTGATTGTATGTTATATGTGAGGCTATGCTGTAATTGTGTATATGACTATGTGAGATCGTTGTGGTGTTTGTGTGTGTGACTGTGAGGCTGGATTATGGTTACTTGCATGACTTTTCAATGTATGTTAGGTTCTGCTGTGGTTGCATGAGTGATTCTGTGCATATTTTGTTTGTGTGACTGTGTGATCATATTATGGCTGTTGATGTTCTGTGGCTGAATGTGACTTGATATATTGGACTGTGCTATGATTGTGTGGTAATCACTATATATGAATCTGTTCTGAGGTTGTCTATATCAAAACTTCTTAAACTGGGTTTTAATCTCATATGGGGTCACATAACTGAATGTGGGGTCTCAAAGTATGATTTTTATCAGTAAATGTTTTATTTTATATTCTATATATACTTTTATATTCTATATATATATATATATGTATACTTTTATATTCTATATATACTTTTTATATTTTATATATTTATTTACCTGGGATTCCCAAAGGGATTTCAAGTGGAAAGTTTATGAAGCCCTAGTCTTTATGATTTCATGTTTAAGGCTGTGCTCTCATTATGAGTATGAATACGTGTGTTTGTTCTGTTTGTGAAATTTTGGCTTTGGATGTATGACGGTTATGTTGTGATATATGTGCAAAATTATATGTGACTGTGAGGCTGTTTGTTGTTGTAGTGTGATTGTGTGAGATCATACTGTAGTTTTGTATGACTTGATATGTGCAAAATTATATGTGACTGTGAGGCTGTTTGTTGTTGTAGTGTGATTGTGTGAGATCATACTGTAGTTTTGTATGACTTGATAAATAGATGTATGTGTGTGTGTGTGTATGTATGTATGTATGAGAGAGAGAGAGAGAGAGAGAAGAGAGAGAGAGAGAGAGAGAGAGAGAGAGAGAGAGAGAGAGAGAGAGAGAGAGAGAGAGAGAGAGAGAGAGAGAGAGAGAGAGAGAGAGAGAGAGAGAGAGAGAGACACATACCCTGTGGTATTTTCTTTTTTTAATGATTTTTAAAAATTGAACTGAATACAAAATAAGAAAAAAACAAGCAGAATAGAAAAAGAAAGGCAAAAAAGAAAAATAAAACAAAACATTGTGATATGCCCAGCAGAACATCAGGGATGATTAAGAATAAATTTCCATTTCAAGGAAGCTTATATAATAATAGAAGAGATTATATTTATGAGTGTACATCTTTGTTTCCTTGTAGGTTAGTCTTTTGTTCTCTCCTGTGCACTTTTTACTTTGTTTTCCCCTTTAATCTCCCCTACCTCCCTTAAGCAGGCACAGATATATATGTATATATATGCATATATTATATATATATATACATACATATATGTACTCAAGTATATGTACACACATATGCATATATAATTCACACATACCCACATACCTACACATACACATTTATCTACATACACACATATACACCTATGTACATACCCACACATACTGAGACACTTACACACACATATAATACAAATTTACACATATGTAAATATGCATCTAAAACAGTATTAATATGGCTGATATATAATGTAGATTCCTCACTTTATTGAATTTTTTAAGTTTGACTTTGAGTCTTACTTTTTTTCTTTTTATTAAATTCTACTCCTGATCCTTGTAGTGTTTGTGTGTATTTCTTATTTCCTGTCCTTGCTAACTCTTCTACTTCTGCTCCTTAATTTGCCTTGCTATTACTAAACCTCCCCCCACTCTTTCTTCATCCCATTCCCATTAATCTATACACCTATCCTACTCCTGTTAAAGACCCTTCTGTATTCCACCTTATCTTGTGCTATCCTTTCTCTGTTTATCGCTTTCCCATTAATCTACACACCTTATCCCACTATTGTACATAAACTTCTGTATCCCACCTTATCCTTTATTCTTTGCCCATTAATCTACACATCTTGCCCCACTGTCATAAATCTATACCTTTTATACTTTATCTTATTCTATTCTCTCCCCCTTATTTCTTTATAGATTTTGGAGGGTGTTATACTTTTCATGTTATATATGTAGTGTTGCCTATTTAATCCATCCCCTATGTAAGTGACCCTCCTTCCCCCTTTAATGCTTCTTTGTCTATTCTTCTTCTGAACCTCATTTGTATTTTATTAATCCTTATCTTTCTTGACATCTCTTGCAGCCTTTGATCCTGTCCAGTACCCTCTCCTCTTGGATGCTTTCTCTTGGGTTTTCATGACTCTCCTGTTTTTCCTTTCAGTTTCTTGACTGTTCTGCAGTTTCTTCTGCTCGCTGGTAATCCCTCCAGACTCTGTCCTGGATCCTCTTACCATTTCCTCCCTCCGCCTCCACTCTTCTCCTTTCCTCCCTTTAGACTTTGTGATTTCATCAACTCTTCTGGTTCAATTATCAGATGATTTCCAGATCTATAATCCAGCCATAATTTCTCTCCTGAGCCTCCAGTTTATCATTAACTACCTTTTGGACAAATAAAACATGTCCAAAAGAGAACTCATTAGCTTTATCCCTAAACACTACCTTCTTCCCAACTTTTTTGTTGCTATTAAGAACACTTATTATCTTCTCTGTTACTAGGACTTACAACTCTATCACCATCTTGTACAAATCCATCATGCTGACCCCACGACCACAATTTTTAAAAATAATTTTCCTCTCTGTCATTTCTATCTCCACAATTTCTGTCATATATATCTGATTCTCTCTATGGGGTCATCCCCCTAGTTCAAGCTCTCTTTATTCTCTCCCTTGGAGAGAATTCTCTTACATGTCTCCTTAAAGTGTGTATCTTAATGTGGCTATGAATCTTTGTGTTGTGAGGGAATGAATTGTGTGTGTCTTTGGCTGTAAGAATCTCCTGTGGTGCATGCAGGTCACTGTTTTTCTTTTTTTGTATGCATGTATGTGGCTTTCTGTATATCTCTGTGTGGTTGTATGTTTCTGGGGCCAAGAATATATTTTTGTATATTTATGTGTGATTGAATCAGTTTGTGTATATCTGTATGTGATACATGGATTTCTATGTATTGATATGTAGTCTTTCTAGGAATTTCTTTGGGGTTGTTTATGGCACACTGTTACTGTGTATGTTGCACTGAGTGTTTCTTTGGCTATCTTTTTAAGCATCTCATTGTGTGGTTTTGTGTGTGTGTGTGTGTGTATATCTGTTTTTGGATTTATGTCTAGCTTTGGGAATATTTACTTCTGGGTTTACATCCTTTTGGCTTGTGTTTGATTGGGTCTGTATGTTTCTGTCATTTTTCTAAGCCTTTCCCAATCCCCTTATATTCTAGTTTCTTCTTTCTTTTAATTTTTTTGTATTTAATCCTGTTTATATCTTTTATTTTCTCATCTTTCTCATTAGAATTTGAGCTCCTGTAAGGCAGGGATTAGGTGTGTATCTTTTTCTGTCTATGGGAGTGGGTATCTGACTATCTTTGTCACTGTTTGAGGGTTTGAGCATATCTGTGTGTATGTCTGTCTCTGTGGATGTGAGGGTATTTGGATATATGAGTCTGCTGGTTTCCGATTGAATGAGTCTCTGTGTGTGTGTGCCTGTGTTTTAGTCTCTAGATATCTGCCTGTCCCTGGAAATATGTTCCTCTGAGATTGTGTCTATGTCTATGTATGTATACCAGTCTCTTTGTATGTCAGTTTATGTCTAAAATGATTGTGTGATTGCAGGTGTTTCTTGATGTTTTTATAGCCATATTTGTAGCTGCATGTGTCTCTGTATTATGCGTTTCCATGTCTTTCTCTAGCTGTGTTCTTCTGATGATATGTTTGTGATGTGACTGTAGATACATGCCGCTTTCTTTTTCTGTGTATGGCTTATATATCTTTTGCTGTATGTGTGATTTATGTGACTCCATTTATAGTTGTGTCTCTTGTTGTGTATGTGTGTGTGTTTGTCTTGCTCTATGTGTGGTTTGTGATGTGTGTATGTGAGCCTCTTGCTAGACATGTGGCATTGTATGTGTGTACATCTCTCATATTGACTTATGTAGCTGTGTGAATGTCTGTCTTGCTGAATGTGTGAATATGTGACATTTTGCTGTGTCTTCAAATGTGTATGTATCTTGCTGCATGTATAATTTATGTGTGTGTTAATAGACATCTCTCTTGCTCTATGTATGACTTAGTGTATATATACATGTCTTAATTCTCCTTGTGGTTTGTGAGGTGGTATGAGTGCCTCTTTTGCTGCATATGCAGTGTTGTTAATGGGTTTGCTGTATACTATTGCTGCTGCTTGTGTGGCTTCTCTTGTGTGTTTCTCTTGATGTATGTGTAGCTTTGTGAATGTATAGGTAGTTGTGAAATATTGTGCATATGTAACTTTTCGTTCATTATTTGTTGACTGTGTGGCTGTGTGTGCCTCTCATGCTGTATGTGTGGCTGAGTGTTTTTATTTATTTCTATTGTTATATTTATGGCTATGTGTATATATGTGCATCTCTTGAATATGTGGAAGTGTATTTCTAGAGCATTCTGTATATAGGTATGTTCCTTGTGTGGCTATGTTTTATGTGTACCTCTCTTACAGTACATATTACTATGAGTATGTTTGTACATGTGCTATGTATGTGTGTGAAAATTTCTTTTAACTATATGTGTAAATTGTGCTTGTGTGTGTTGCATATGTAGCTGTTGTGTATGTTTATGCATCTTTTTTTTTGCAAGTGTGACTGCATGTGTACATATTTCTTGCTGTATGTGTGCCTTGTTTCTATGTGGATATGTTTATGAATGGTTCTCTTGTGGCATTCCTTCCTTCCTTCCTTTCTTCCTGCGTTCCTTTCCTTCTTTTTCTTCCTTTCTTCCTACCTGCCTGCTTTCCTGTTTTCTTTCCTTCCTTCCTTTCCTTCCTTCCTTCCTTCCTTCCTTCCTTCCTTCCTTCCTTCCTTCCTTCCTTCCTTCCTTCCTTCCTTCCTTCCTTCCTTCCTTCCTTCCTTCCTTCCTTCCTTCCTTCCTTCCTTCCTTCCTTCCTTCCTTCCTTCCTTCCTTCCTTCCTTCCTTCCTGCCTTCCTTCCTTTCTTCCTTCCTTCCTTCCTTCCTAACTTCCTGTTTTCCTTCCTTCCTTCTTGCCTTCCTGCCTTCCTGCTTTCTTGCCTTTCCTGCCTTCCTGCATTTGCCTCCCTCCCTCCCTGCTTCCCTCCCTTTTTTCTGCCTCCTTCTCTTCCTTCTTCCCTCTGTCCCTCCTTCTCTTCCTCCCTCCCTTCCTCCCTTCCTTTCTTCCCTCCCTCCCTTCCTTTCCTCCCTCTTCCCTTCCTTTCCTCCCTCTTCCCTCCTTTCCTCCTCCCTTCCTTCCTCCCTCTCTCCCTCCTTCCTCCCTCTCTCCCTCCTTCCTCCCTCTCTCCCTCCTTCTTCCCTCTCTCCTTCCCTCCTTCCTCTTCCCTTCCTTCCCTCTCTCCCTCCGTCCATCCCTCCCTCTCTTCCTTCCTTTTCTTCTTCTCTTCCTCCCTTCTTTCCTCCCTTCCTCCCTTTTTATTTCCTCTCTTCCTCCCTTTCTTCCTCAAAAACCAAAAGTGAAAATAACATGCTTCAATCTGCATTCAGACACCCTAGTTCTTTCTCTCATTGTCAACAGAATTTTGTATCATGAGTTCTTTGAAATTATCTTGAATTATTATATTGCTGAGGAGAGCTAAGTCAGTCCTAGTTGATCATAATAAAATGTTGCTATTAACTCTGTAAAATTTTCTCCTGATTCTGCTCAGCATCAGTTCATGTAAGTTCAGGTTTTTCTGAAATCCTTTGTTTATTCTTAGAGCACAATAGTATTTAATTACATTCATATTTTACAACTTATTCAGCTATCCACCAATTGATGGGCATCCACTCAATTTCTAGTTCTACCACTATAAAAGGAGGGCCTATAAATATTTTTGTACATGTGCGTTTTGTTTCCCTTTTAAAAAAATCTATTTAGGACCTAGTAGTCATATTGATGGATCAAAGGTTATGCAGTTTGATTGCCCTTTAGGTATAACTGCAAATTGGTCTCCAGAATGGTTGGATCATTTCACAACTCCATCAACAATGCATATTCCACCAACAATGTATTAGTGTCCAAATTTTCCCACATCTTCAACATTGACAATCTGATAGTTATAAGGTATTACTTCAGAGTTGTTTTAATTTACATTTTTTCTAATCAGTGTGTTTCTTTCTTAATGCTTATGTAAATGTATTTATATATGTCTGTGTCTGTCTTTTACTGCATGTATTGGCTATGTGTGTGTCTCATGTGTGTGCATATGGCTATATGTGTGCATATCTTGCTGCATATGTGACTGTTTTTACATGCCTCTCATGTCATATTGTGGCAGTGTGTCTCCCTCTTGCTGCTTTTGTACTTTGACTCTGTGTGCATTTTTCTTGCTGTATGTAATTGTGTTTATTTGTGTATATCTCTTATTGCATGTATGCCTCTTGCTGTTTATGTGGTTCTGTATACATGTATATCTTGCTGCATGTGCTGCTTACATGTTTTTGTGTCTCTTGCTATGTATGAGGCTCTTTATATGTGTGTGGCTCTGTTTATGTGAGTACCTTTCTTGCTCTATGTCTGACTGTGTTTATGTATTGCTTGTTAAGTCTAACCCAGTCACATACCCAAAAAGAGACTTGCATATACATAGTCTCACATGCAGTAAGAAATCTATACTAACACAGCTAGCGAATACTTTGTGTCTGTGCTTTTCTTGCTGTGTGTGTGACTACTCATGTGTAGGAGAGTCTCTTACTGCATGTGTCTTGCTCTTGTGGGCCAGTATATATGTATTCTCTTGCTGCTTATATGGCTGTGTGCATGTGGGGGGGTGCTTTTATGGCTGTGTATGTGTTTGTGTATGTCTTTCTTGGTGCATGTGTGCCTTTGTGTCTGCTTATGTGTCTTTTACTTTCTTTGTGACTGTATTTAGATATGCTTCTCTTTATGCTGTCTCTTCTTGCTGAATGTATGACTGTGTACCTTTCTTGCGTGCGTAGCTGTATATATGTGTCTCTGGCTGCATGTGTGGCTCTGTGTTGTATCTCATCCTGGGTGTGTAGTTTCTTTTTTGTGTACTTCTCTTATTGGTTATGTAGCTTTTTGTATTTCTCTTGTTGCATGTGTGGTTATGCATAAGTGTCTTTTTATATGTTTATGCTTCTCTTCCTGAATGTGTATATTTGCATTTGATGTTTGTGTGGCTATGTTATGTTACATAATTCCCTTGCTTTGTGTGTATGCCTCTTTCACTGAACTTTTATGTGTGTGGCTTTTATAACACTGTCCAGTTATTGGTTTTTTGACTATGATTGTACTTTTCTTGCTGTATGTTAGGCTATGGTGGTTTGGTTTATGTGCCTGTGTGTATGTGTATGAGAGTCTCACTGATTTTGTTTATGTAGTTATTTGTATATATGTTCCTTTTTTGCTGCTTGTAGAGCTGTGTGTATGTGTGTCTTATTGCTTACATGGCTTGTATGACTGTCTGTCTTTTTTACTATAGTTGGTGTCAGTCTCTCTGTCTCTCTCTATGTCCGAGTCACTGCCACAGAGGCTTTGATGGCATGGGGGAGGCAGCAGATACCCTTATCTAAGAGCATTTCTCCCTTGCAGATCATTTTCCTGCCCACCCGGCTTCGGACCCCCCGCACAGCCACCCTTCTGAGCAGTGCTGGCAATGGCTATATTTATGCCTGGTCGATTCATGACAGAGGGGGCATGCTGGGAAAATTTCAGCCAGCAGAAAATCAATATCAGGATTCAGTTGTTGGTGCCATGGCCAGTGATGAAAAAGACTGGATACTAATAACTGGAGACTCCAAAGGCTACATCAAGGTAAGTGTGAGGTCTTAGGACTGAGAAATTAGAGAAATTATTTCAGTTAATTTGTCATTTCTGTCTCCTTTATTCTTCTTGTGAAGGTCAACCTTTCCTTGTATGTCTTCAATTTTGTTCATTTGTTCAATAACCACTTAAAAAAAACAAACAAAACTAATAATTGTAGTAGACTGGGGACCCAAAGACAAAACCAAGATTATTTTCAAGGGCAAAAAAAATTTTTTATTTTATTTTGTCAGTGCTTATTGATAGGGGGAGGACAACAGATGCCCTGTAACATACACGTGATAAAATTTTGTTGATTGCTTAAAAATTAAATATATGCAAAATACACACAAACTATTTCTTAATTTGATTAAAAGGGGCACATTAGCCACTGGGGGTGGGTGGATAGGCAGGTTTTGCACAGGAGGTGGCAACTAAACTGAACTAGAAGGAAGCTAGGAATCAGGAGTTAGAAATGAAGAGGAGATGTGTCCCACGAAAGGGAGGTAGTCTGTTCAAAGACTCAGAGACAGGAGATTGCTGTAATTCAAAGGGGATATTTAGACAGAAATGTAGGGTGAATAAAAGGTATAAGTATAAAAAACTAGAAAAGGATGACTAGAATGATTCTGAAGGGGCTTAATTGTTAAATGAATAAGTTTGTATTTTATCCTTGAGACTGCTTTTTGAACAGTGGAGTAACGTCTTGAAACTTTTGCGTTAGGAATATCCATTTGGCAGTTGTATGGAAGGTGGATTAGAAAAGGAAAAGACTTGAAATAGAATTACCAATTGGGAGTCTTTTATAATAGTTAAGGGAGTGATGAAGAGAACCTAAAATAGGGAGATGGCTTGTGAATGAAGAGAAAGGATGGATGTGAGAGCTGTGCAGCTAAGAAGGGAAGGAAACAGCTAAGACTTGGCAATTAGGCAGCTGAGGGACACATTGGAGAGGGCACCAAGTTTGAAGATGGGAAAATTTGAGTTCAAATCCTGCTGTAGACACTGGCTGTGTGACTCTGGGTGTTACTTAAACTTCTCTTTGCCTCAGTTTCCTCAAATGTAAAATGGGGATAATAATGGCAACTACCTAGTTCTGGAATTTTTGTGAGGGTCAAATGAGATAATATATGTAATGTTCTTAACACAGTGCCTGGCACATGATAGTCATTATAGAAATGCTAATTTCCTTCATTTCCCTTCTCCCTTCCCCCTTGTGATGCTAGGCAAGACACTTCATCTGTCTCAGATTAGACTTGATAGCTGTTAAGGCACTATCTAAATTTAAATCTATGATCTAGAGATAAATCCAGAATGTGAAGGGAAGGTGAGAGCAAAAGAGTTGGAGATTACAATGAAATTGTGAACTGGACTTCATGGAAGGATGTTACTATCATTGGTAGAAACAGATAATAGAAAGCATTTTTTAAAAAATAATAAACGAATGAAAAAAATTAAGTTTACTATGTGCCAAGCCTTGTACGCATTGGGGATACAAATACAAAAGTTTCAATTCTTATGGTAGGAGACAAGACACAAAGTGGAGATGGCTCATTGGGCATAGGATAGTTGACATATCCTATCTGTGGCAGTGATGATTTGATCATAGTTTATAGAGAGGAGGAATAAAAGGGAATTGTAAGGGAGAACATAACTGAAGAGCAAGAAAAAAGTGAGCTATAGTTTCTAGGCAATAGTGGTGTAGGAGAGGCATTCAGGGGAGGACCCAGGGTGGAAGTTTCTCTTGGGATAATAAGGCAGTTGGTAAGGAAAAGATGGCCACAAATCAGAAAGTTTGGAGCATGTTGAATTTAAGAGATCTATATATCATCCAGTGGGGAATGTGTAATAAGGAATTGCTAATATAGGAGAAAAGGACCCTGAGATTATCATTTAGAAATGGAAGGGAAAGGTCCAGAGAAATTGTGACTTTCCCAAATGTGTAGAGAGAGGAAGACCCATAAATGAACCCCAAGGTATATCCCACATGTAGTGGGAGGGACATGGATGCTGCTGTAGCAAAGGAGACTAGATGGATGGAAAGAGAACCAGGAGAAAGCAGGTCATGGAAATTGAGAGGAGAGTACTCACAAAAAGGGATCTAGTTCTACAGAGATTATAAAAGGAAGGATGAAAAGCAGAGGCCACTGAATTTAGCAATCAAAAAATCACTTTTGGAGAGAGCAGTCTGAATGAGGAATTATGGAGATAAGATATTAAGGGTAAAAAAGTGACAGAGAAGAAAAAGCATGGAAGCAAGAAGTTTAGACAGTTTCCAACCCCAAATTTGGCTGTGAAAGAGAAAAATGTATAAAGGGAATGGTAAGATCAAATGAAGGTTAAGTGTAATTTTTTTGGAGGAATTTTTGGTGGAATTTTTTGAAAAACCTCAAAAAGGAATTGGACATGGAGCCAAGAAGGGCAGAACTACCTTTGGACAGATAAGCCCCCTTTCTAATGTGCTTAAAATCTTGAGGGATTCTAGACTTTTTAAAACTAAGGGCAATTGCCCAAAATGCTGCTGTTTGACCCTGACCTTGAAGCTGGCTATTATTAGTGAAAAGTTCAAAGACTGTATGTATATGTAGCTAAATTGCCTTTGTGGACTACCAACAGTTCACTGACATCTTGATCTGGTACCAATTTAGATGCTGTTTTCCAGAGCTAGAAAAAAGTATCACTAGCTAGCCAGAAAAGACTAATCAGCATCTAGATATCCTGTGCTGAAGTCCAAATGTGGCATTCAGGGAGCTAGACTACACATAGTGGTAAAAACTGACATTTTGAGATTTTCATGAAACATCAAACTTGCAGTTCTTATTGAACCAATATTTCCCGCCTCAATTGTCTCTGCTCGATTAGTAGTGTGAGCAGATGGCTGATGAGGGACTGAGAAAAGTGATATAAACCAGATTTGAAATGTGGGAGGCAAGTTTTGACTCCAGGTCCCACTGTGCCACCCAGCTGCTTAGGTACACTGTTATTTTTAAAGGCTTGTCAATAGTGTATTGTTGGTTTGCATTATTTAATATTATGCATATTTGCTTATGAATATGAATGAATTGTGGTGATGCAAATGTGTAACATATCTTGTGTGTAGTTTAAACAGGTAGTATCTGAAGCAGTTTGTCAACTAATTCTGTGCATTGTGCTAAGTCTGTTTCTTGTACTATTGATGCACCCTGAATGACTCTTTTGAGATTGATTATATATAACTAAGTCTTAAGATAGTTATCATTTTTCTTTCAAGTGCTGATGTTTACTTTGTTGGAAGAGGTTACTGGATTTTGGAAGAGGTTAAGTCTTATCTTGAATGATTTTTCAGGGGACTTTAAAATGTTTTAGCTTGAGGAACAATGTCTCCAGGCTTTTTAGAGCTCATCCCCCCCCCCAAAAAAAAAAAAGCCAAGAAAGAAGTAAGGAAGGAGATCTTGTATGCTGAACTGTATCATGGTAGGTTGAACTGATATTTCCATTCCTCAGCAACAGAAAACTCATCCAGCAACTATCCATAATGTAGGAATGGTTATTATGGATTGGGCTGCCTTACATTGACTCTTCCATTGGCTATTTTCTTTCCTGTCCATGACTTAAAACTGAGATCTTTACTCTTTGTTCAATAATGGGGTTGGAGCTCTGAGGGCTTGGATTTGGGAGCGAGAGGGACAAAGGAAAAATTTGGGTAATAGAAACTTGTCAAAATGGATTCAAGCAGGATTACTCATCGAACTTCTGGTCCTAGATTTGGGACATCAAGGACTACTGTAGACTGCCCAGTGAACAGAAGATATCCCTTCTTTGGGAAGAAAGACTTGCTGAGGAAAATATTTATCGGAATTTAATTCCTACAAATAACCGATTGGAAACACAACAGGAACTCCCGGAGACTGAAGAGGTAAAAAGGATTCTGGATGAATATTCCCTTGAATGCTGAACTGCAGTGAGCTATACAGATGAGTTGTACATAATAAGTTTGGATCATTATAGGGAGCTTCCAGGTTGCCTAAGGTGGGTCAACTTTCCAGGACTGGAAAACAGAGTAAGCCAAAGCTCTGGGTGCTGAGTGCTAAGTAAA
Source organism: Sminthopsis crassicaudata (assembly GCF_048593235.1). Taxonomy (NCBI): domain Eukaryota; kingdom Metazoa; phylum Chordata; class Mammalia; order Dasyuromorphia; family Dasyuridae; genus Sminthopsis; species Sminthopsis crassicaudata. The sequence continues at coordinate 450,756,955 of NC_133618.1, read as the reverse complement.
ACCTGTATTTCCAAAATGAAAGAAAGTGAATTGTTACCATGTAATTTATTATTATTATTATTATTAAATTATTATACAAATCTGGACTTTTGGACAGTGGGTTTCCTTAAAGTAGGCCCACATATCAATTTTCTGATTATTCTAATTTTGTATCTAATTAATTTATAATTTCCTTTTCCAGGACTTAAATTTAGTATAATTCTTTTTTGTATTCTTCTCCTCCCACCCCCCCAGGCAATTGGGGTTAAATGGCTTGCCCAGGGACACACAGCTAGGAAGTGTAAAATATCTGAGGTCAAATTTGAACTCGGGCCCTCCTGACTTCAGGGCTGGTGCTCTATACACAGTGACACCTAGCTGCCCCCTATAATTCTTTTTGTATAAGCAGACACTAGATTATTTTTAGGATAATTTAACTTTGGAATTTTACCTTTCCAGGTATATTTAGTCCTATTTTATAATTACATTCATTCATTCAACAAGCATAATTTCCTTGAGGTCAGGACCTGTTTGCTTAATGTCTTTGTATTTCCTGTGTTCAGCAAAATGTCTAGAATATAATAAACATTTTAAAAATCCTCATTTACTGATCAAATAATTAAGTGTTTACTATGTTTTATATAGTTACTTTACTGGGCATTCTAGGGAATTCAAAGTTGAAAAGGTAAAATTTATTTTATCTAAGAAACATTATAATCTAGTATTTTATCTTCACAAAAATCCTGATGATTTATGAATGAATATGAATATGGCTTATCTTTCCATTTTACAGACAAATATACAAAGTACAGAAAGGCTCACTTGCACCACTTCACTTTACACAGGGAATTGGTAGAGCCACTTAGAGAGACTACAATTTCTGATTATTTTCTTTAAATCAATGCTAAATTATTAATTATTTTCAATTAAAGGGCTTCATTTCTTTGGATTTCCATTTTCCCCATTACAAGGTCCTTCAACAAGAGGATTTTAAGGACCCAAGCTTGTGTCACTAATAAACACATGAATTATAAGCCTGATCTGTCTCCCATAGGTCTTTGGTGGCCATGTCGTTTCCCTAATCCCTCCAGAGCTCCTGATTTCCTGGCAGGCTCATGATAAGGGTGTGACTGATATTGCCTTTGGAGAGCATTTCCATGTGATCATCAGTGCTGGTGCAGACTTTAATGTCAAGGCCTGGAAGATCTCTGGAGAGGCTATTGGTATGAATACTTTTGGGGGAATCTTTTTTTTTTTTCAATTAACAAGCATTTTATCTTCCTCCTATTTCCCTCAAAAAAAAAAAAATAGAAAAGAGAAGAAAAATAAAGCCCTTGTAATAAATATGCATAATTAAGCAAAACATATTCCTGAATTAATTATGTCTAAAAATGCATATTTTATTCTGCATTTTGAGTCCAGCTTCTTTGTCAGGAGGTGGGTGCTCTGTTTCATCATTAATCTTCTGGAATTGTGATTGATCATTTCATTGATTAGAGCTCTTAATTCTTTCAAAGTTAAACAGATATAAATTGGTCCACTGGTTCTACTTACTTCACTCTACATCAATTAATTTAAGTCTTTTCAGGTTTGTTTAAAATCATTCTTTTCATCAATTCTTATGGCACAATATTTTATTACATTAATACACTATAATATATTTACCCATTCATATGAGTTCTTTTGAATCCTTGGCTGTATTTGTCAGTTCCCTTCACTCTCTCCCTATTAGAATAATTGTTGCTATTTTATAAGCACTGTTTGTGGTTAACCCTAACATGTAGCCATGTTCTATCAATATTATGTGATAGCAAATCAGGTGGTTGTGCATGTATCTTCATAATCTATTCTTGTTCCCCAAACTCAATTTATTCAATCTTGGTTATCCCAGGAGATGATTAGCACAATAATCTGCCACTTCCAACTCTCCAGCTGATCCTGCCAAAAAACTCTAGATGACTCAAAAGTTATTTCTGTTTTAGAGTTGTATGACTCTTTTGGTAGAGATATGTATGTGTGTGTGTGGGTTCTCTTCTTAGTTTTTTCTCTCTACAGGACTATTAATAACCTCTTCTGTTGTCAGACATCTCACAATTTTCAAATTTCTGACTTTGCTTTTTACAAGTTTGTGATGACTTTGGGTAGGGATTTCCTAAGTGCCCCAATTGATCTCTACCGGGGAAGGCAGATTGTCAGAGGCCAGTAGTCAAGCATAGTCAAGCAAGACAGTGTGATACTGGTCACATTTAAAATGTGTGTCTCATTCTGCATATTAATCTTATTGATATGTCTGTTATGAGGTAGGTAGCATTCATCATCCTCTTTCCCCTGGAATCATGACTCAGAGTTTTTAAGTGTTTCAGAATTGTTTGTAATTACAATTGTGAACTTCACTTTGTATTTCAGTCCTTACAAGTCTTCCAATTTTTTTCTGAAATGAATTCTTCATTTCTTAAAGCATAATAATTTTACATTTCTATAGCATAATTTGTTTCCTAATCGATGGGGACTGTCTTATTTTCCAGTTCTCAGTCATCCCAAAAAGAATTCCCCTCCAATTTAGGAATTGTTATGCTTATAATTAATCTTTATTCTCTATCTACCCTCTTTTTCATTTGTCACCTTTTCTCCCCTCTGTTTCCTCCTATTTCCCTTTTGAGTTGATTGTATTTCTATGCCAAACTCTTTATTTGTACATATGTTTTATATATCCATATTCTGCCTTCCTTTGATGAGTTCAGATGAAATTGAGATTCAGTTGATACCCTCTCCCCTTCCTCATCTATAAAAACTTTTACTTGTGCCATCATGACAATTATGATGCAATCTTCTTTCATTTCTCACTCCCCCTACCCCCTTGTATCCTTCCCATTCTTTCATTTCTTTTTTTCAGGATCATCATAATACAGTAGAAACCTCTCCTGGATGACTCCCTATATATCTTCTAATGATATTGTAGTTCTTAAGGGATGCTTGTGTTATCCTCTTCCCTCCTCCACAATCACTTCACTTCATTACTTATTTATATTTACTGTTTATATTTCTTTTTATATTTTTTATTTCAAAGTTTCTACTAAGCTCTATTTTTAAAATCAGGAATGCTTGGAAATATTAAAGTTCATTCAATAACAATCTGTCTTCTCCCCCCTTGTAGCATGATACTTGGTTTTTATGGGTAAGGTATTCTTCATTGTACGTCTGTACCTTAGGCCTTTTGAAATACTGTCTGATGTCTGTTTGCTTAGAGTGCTAGCTGTTTAATTTTATGTGATTCTGATTCTGTGATTCTGTGCCTTGGTACTTGAACTTTTGTTTTCTGGCTCCTTGCCACATTTTTTCCTTTGACCTGGAAGCTCTGGATTTTGCTATGATATTCCCGGGCATCTTAATTTTGGGGCTTCTTTCAGAAGATGAGCAGTGGATGCTTCCTGTTTTCATTTTGCCCTCTTGCTGTAAAATGCCTGGGCAGTTTTCTTTGATTTTTTTTTCCGAAATACAATATCCAGATCTATTTTTGGTCAAGGATTACAGGCACTCTTATGATTCCTAAGTTATTTTCCTTGATCCCATTTTCCAGGTCATAGTTTTTGATATGAGATAACTTGCATTTTCTTTTATTTTTAAATCTTTTGACTTTTGTTTTAGTATTTCTTTTTTTCCTAGAATCATTAATTTTTTTCTGATACATTCTGATTTTTACTCTACTGGTAATTTGTCAATTCTTTCCAAGTTTTTCTTCCTTAATTCTCCTTTTAAACCATTTTTTCCTCTTTAACTCTTATTTTATTTGTAGCCTAATTTTAAAACTTATAAAAAAAACCTCTTGCATCATTTCTTCTAGGAATTTTCACTGATCTTATGGACAAGCTGTGTTTTTCTTTGAGGTTTTGCTTTTAGGCATGTTGGAGTTATTTTCCTCTTGTAAGTTTGTGTCTTGGGCATCCCTGCTATTATAATAGTTCTTTGTCTTTTTTTTTTTTTTTAATTCATTCTTCCATCAGTCCTCTTTAGGCAACCTGGTATTGCTGGTTTAGTTGGGAGCTTTGGTCCTAGTCTGCAGTCTTGGTCCCATTGAGAGACACCTTCTGTCCCAGCAGGATAAAAAGTCTTTGATCTCTCCTGGATGACCACAACAAGGGACTATGGGCAATGAAACTATTCTGCTAGGGCCTCTGTAAGACCCTTAACTGGTGGCATGGGCTCAGGATTGAGTTTATAAACAGCTCTAGGCCTCTCCATGCTGACTCTGGTGTGTTGAGTCCCTGATCTCAATTACTCTGAGAGAAACCCTATGTTTATAGGTCTGGATTCTGGGGCCTGGGCTGCCTATGATTAGTTCTGGTCATTCCGGTGGTATGGGCCTACGTCAGAGCTTTAGGCACTGAGTCCATATTTGTGGTTCAACCATGTTTCATATTTTCTGTTCTGGTCATTTGTCTGTAGGCCGAATTTTGATCTTGGCAGGAAAAAGTAACCATTTAGTTTCTTCTTCAATCTCCTAATTGCTATTCTTCTTAGAGTATTGTTAGAGTAATTGTGGTAGAAACTATATGTGCAACTCAATCCAAGAAGTGTTATTTGGTTTATGCACTTTGTATGTGCCCATTTGCTTTTTCTCCTAAAAGTTTGTTGTAATTATTCTTTGTTTTTCACTATCTTGGTTTGGTCAATCCACCCACATTTTCCAGATATTTAGTTCAAACCCAAAGTGGTTGTATGATTTGCTTAAAGACATACAGCAAAGCAGGAGTCATCTGACTTCTGATCTCTTTTAGAGCTTTGCAGCCTCATATGACAGACTAGTGGCCACTCTGAGGATGGCCAAATAGAGAGGGGATGAGGAATCAGGTACAAGGGTGGAAGGAAGAAAGACTGAGTGAGGAGTTGCTCCTCAAAGTCAGAGAGGGGTTGAAGGAGGATAGGCAGATGTCAATTCCAGTTACTGAATTTGAGTTAAATCTTAGGAACCTTTGGCTTGAGCATTTGGAGAAGGCTTGTGCCTATGGGAACGATTGACGACTCCCCAAAATCATCTGTCATAGAGCCAACAGAAATGCCTGAGATAAAGATCTCTGAGTGAGTAGACCAACTCCAAACTTCTCTAGACTAACAAGGAGGGGGGTGGGCAGAAAAAAATCACCAAACTTGGTGTGGCACACAGATTCCTTTATCCAAAACCTTTAATTTGGTTTGGAGCTGGACTGAGACATGTGTTCTAATATTCCAGTGTTGAATCCTGGATGAGAAAATTCCCTCTACTAAGGCAGAGTGGATACCTTATCTACAATTTATAGCCTTGGTATTGCCTGGGGCACTGAGAAGTTAGTGATTTTTTAAGTTAATGCAACTCTGAGAAAGATAGAATGTGTCAGATAGAGATAGGACTTAAACTTAGGCCTTGCTGTTTCCAGGTCCATCTCTTCATCCAATACAGGACACTATCTTACACCAAATGATGGAACCACCTCTAAATCAGCTATATTTGTAACTCAATCCAAGAAGTATTTGGCTTATGCACCTTGTGTGTGCCATTTGCTTTTTGCCCCTAAGAGTTTGTCACTTTAGATAATCAAGACTACCAGCACTATGTATTTAACCATTACATCCTTCCCTGAATAGTATTGATATAAATATATGGTTCAGACAGGAAGGACTACAGAGGTTTAGATGAGGGAGAGATCATAGTGGGTTGAACTGGGAAGATCTTAAGGAGGTGGGGTGAGCCTTGGAAATCGGTGGCAAGAACTGGATAAATGGAATGATGTGGGAAAAGCACCCTCTGGGAAACTTCTGGCACATATTTTAAGACTACTCTCCTTTTTCAGGCTTTTCTTGCAACCTTAGCCTGGGAAAGTAGTAGGAGAAGTTAGGAGGTACTGAGCCTGAATCATTTTTTATCCTAGCAAAGATGATGACTACACTAAAATCTTGACACAGCAGCGGAAGGATCAGATAAAGCTGATGTCCCTTCTGCATAGCAAGTCTCCAGAGGCTATGAACAAACTAAGGAATTTGGCTGAGCAGAGTGTGCTGGGGTCTGTCAAAGCTGGTGAAGGGGTGGAGGATACTTGGATAAAATGGAAGACTTCTGGGATTCAGGTGAGATGGGGGGCTAGGTCTTAGGGTTTTTCAAGAACCCCAATTACTCTTTCAAATCTTCACATGTACCTATGATTGTTTCAGAGAAGCGACATCGTTGGAAAGGCCTATAAACCAAAGGAACGGGGACGTGTGCCAGAGGTTGAGATAACACCAGTGAAGTTTGTGAAGGACAAAGAGGTCAGAATCCAGCTAACCTATATGGGAGGGGTTTTCTGGACTGGGGAATGGAGAGAGGAGTTTAGTGAAAAGAGTGTTATTTCTGATGTTTGACCTGGATGCAAGTGAGGTTGCATAATGTCACTAATAATGTTATCTTAGGTAAGTCACCTTCTGAGACTAGAGATAACCTCTAGATTGTAGCAGATCTTTCCTCTCTCTCTGGGTATAACTATATTCAGGTATTCAAATGATTAGATGACCAAGGAAGGAGAAAAGGGGAACAGAGCTCTCTATGAGAGAGAAAGAAGAGAGAGAAGAGAGAGAGAGAAAGAGAGAGAGAGAAAGAGAGAGAGAGAGAGAGAGGAGGAGGGAGGAGAGAGAGAGAGAGAGAGAGAGAGAGAGAGAGAGAGAGAGAGAGAGAGAGAGAGAGAGAGAGAGGGGGGGGGGGGGGAGAGGGAGAGGGAGAGAACAGAAGAGAGACAGAAAGGGATGGAGAAAGAGTGTTGGGAGGAGAAGGAAACTAGGAAAATTAGTCGATGAGAATACAGGGAGAATTCTTTTTATTTGCCCTTGTTAGAGAATTCTGTATACTAATAGTACCAGATGATTAAAACTTACTTCTCCGAACATGGAAACTTTTTTAACTTTAGCAAGTTTTGAGCTGACTTTAAGTTTATTGATTTATTTGACCAACATTTGTTATGTGGCCATGATTTACAGGGCCTTATACTAGGTGCTGTGAGAAATTGAAAAATGTAGGTAGGGTCGGAGACATAAAAATACAACTATTATCCATTCTCAAGTCAGAGATTTTAAATAATACAGGTGGAGCTTTACACAATGTTGATCTATTTATGTATTAAAAATGTGTGTATGCATATATGTGTATATATACATGCATGTGTATGTATTCATACATGCATGTACTTCTATAAGAAGAATTTCATTGCTATATCAGGACTACTCTTATCTTGGTTTAATTTTGGGAAATAAAATTGCAATTCGGGCAACTAACATTGTCTAGGAAATAGATTTAGTTCTGGATGGCCTAAAGATTTTTAGGGCCTGTGCAGTTTTATAGGCAAACAGAACTGAGCTCTTTTGAAAATATACCAATTTTAGGGATACCAAATCCCAGATACAAGATTAAACACAGGAGTGGATGGAATTCTTTAGGAGTTGGGCTGCTTTCATGGATATCTGTTAATTAATGTAGCTGTGTCTTAGACTGCTGTCCTACTTCCTTTGGTGCCATCTGAAGATGCCTGATATTGTGCATTAGTATATAATTCATACATAATTAATTATGTGTCAATTTGCTAATGTTAATAAACTAGTACATAATAAAGATAACTCCAATTTCTTTAGACCTTTAAGTCTTAATGAAATGTTTTCCTTACCATAAACCTTTAAGATATTCTTATTTAAAAAATAAAGAATTCAGTTCCGGAGATGTAAAATGATATGTACAATTAGTGACTATCAGAATCAGGTCTTGGACTTAAACTCAAGTCTTTGGGCAACATTATGTATGAGATCTGAGTGGGTACAGACAAGGAGAAGGTGACATTTGAATTAGGCTCTAAGGGTAGGTAGAAATTTTATAAGTATGGAAGAGTAGATGGATAGATAAAGTATTTCCTTCTTTTGGAAATAAAAGCATTTTTTAAATTAAATTTATCTTATTTGAAAAAAATAAAGAAAAAAAAGAAAAACAAAAGAGAACATTGTCATATGACCAGCAGAACATCATGGAGGATTCAAAATATATAATCACAAATTGCCAGATCAAGAAAGTATGATGATAGTAGAAAGTATATGATAATAGAAGAAATTATATTCATAAATGTCCACTTTTTCTTTACTTCCTTGCGATACAAACCCAGTAGCAACACTGCTGGGTCAAAGGGTATGCACAGTTTGATAACTTTTTGAGCAGAGTTCCAAATCACTCTCCAGAATGGCTGGATGTGTTCACAATTCCACCAACAATGTATCAGTCCCCCAGTTTTCCCACATCCCCTCCATCATTCAGCATTATCTTTCCCTGTCATTCTAGCCAATCTGACAGGTGTGTAGTGGTATCTCAGAGTTGTCTTAATTTGCATTTCTCTGATTAATAATGACTTGGAGAATCTTTTCATATGGCTAGAAATAGTTTAATTTTCTTTGTCTGAAAATTGTCTGTTCATATCTTTTGACTATTTGTCAATTGGAGAATGGCTTGATTTCTTATAAATTAGAGTCAATTCTCCATATATTTTGGAAATGAGGCCTTTATCAGAACCTTTGACTGTAAAAATGTTTTCCCAGTTTATTGCTTCCCTTCTAATCTTGTCTACATTAGTTTTGTTTGTACAAAAACTTTTCAATTTGATATAATCAAAAATTTTCTATTTTGTGAACAATAATAATCTCTAGTTCGTCTTTGGTCATAAATTTCTTCCTCCTCCACAGAGGTAAAGTATCCTATGTTCTTCTAATTTATTTATAATATCATTCTTTATTCCTAGGTCATGATCCCATTTTGACCTTATCTTGGTGTATGGTGTTAAGTGTGGGTCAATGCCTAGTTTCTGCCATATTAGTTTCCAATTTTCCCAGCAGTTTTTGTGAAACAGTGAATTCTTATCCCAAAAGTTGGGGTCTTTGGGGTGTTAAATACTAGATTATTAAAGTTATTGACTATTTTTTCCTTGGAACCTAACCTATTCCACTGATCAACTAGTCTATTTCTTAGCCAATACCAAATGGTTTTGGTGACTGCTGCTTTATAATATAATTTTAAATCTCCATTTGATTTTTTTTTCATTAGTTCCATTGAAATTCTTGACCTTTTGTTTTTCCATATGAATTTTGTTATTATTTTTTCTAGGTCATTAAAATAGTTTTTTTGGGAGTCTGATTGGTATAGCGCTAAATAAATAGATTAGTTTAGGTAGTATTGTCATCTTTATTATATTTGCTCGCCCTATCCAAGAGCATTTAAAATTTTTCCAATGGGTTAGGCCTGACTTTATTTGTGTGGACAGTGTTTTGTAGTTTTGCTCATACAGTTCCTGATTTTCTTTTAGCAGATAGATTCCCAAAGTTGTAGGATACAAAATAAACCCACATAAATCATCAGCATTCTTATATGTCAGTAACAAAATCCAACAGTTAGAGTTACAAAGAGAAATTACATTTAGAGTAACTACCGATAATATAAAATATTTGGGAATCTAAGCTTCTTATACTAATTCTTTGTCTTTTTCTGTTTTTGTGGTCAGATCTCTCCTTGGGTCTATAAAAGCCTCCCTTGCAAAGACCTGGAAGACTTGACCCGATCCAACATGGCCATCATGAAAACAACTCAAACTCCAAGGAAAAAAAATGTATGGTTAATCACCCAGCACATGATCAAGAACCTTTCTACGGGCAGGCAGTCCATAGATACTCCCACTCAGTCACAGAGCTTCTCTTTCTTCAGTCCAGTTTTATCCAAGAATTCCTCATTCACTTCAATATCATCTTTGAAGCTGTCTTCGGTCTCCTCCGTTTCTTCTTTAAAGCAGTCATCGATTTCTTCAGTAACAGCAGTCTCAAAGAAACAATTACATCCTTCCTTAGTGTCTCCCAAGAAGAAGGCACCTTCAAGTTCTAATATATCCATTGCTACCAAGTCATCCATGACAGTCAATACAGTGTCTTCAGTAAAGTCTTCAACTCTAGTCTTAAAGCCTTTGAAGTCAATCCTTAAAGGATGACCTGGGCAGGCTACCAGCCCAATCCCTTTCTTTCAGTGAGATGAATATAGGAAATGGATGGACTCTTTATTAGGCCAATTAAAGTGTGGACTTGGTTGCCCCACTCAAACCCCCCATATCCCCTTCCAGAATTATTTCCCTCTCTCACTGAGATTTCTATGCCACTTCTTCAGGAGAGAGAAATAAATTTTGTTTTGGGGTTCCTTCAGGATCTCAGATTAAGTTGTATTACCCTGGGAGGTATGGGGAGAGAGGAGGAGTCTTTTTCTCAAAGGGAAGGATCACAGTCTCTAAGCCCATTTATCCTATTCATTAATGGGACCAGATATGACCATGTACATGGTCTAAGGGCTCTGTGATAGAGACTTAAAAAAAGTTTACCAGATTTGTTTTGAGTCCTCTGTTCTTCAAGAATATTTTGACACTGGTCTCCTGGCGCTTCTTTAAACAATACATTCTATCTCTTGGTTCTGGGCATTTTCTCTGGTTAACTCCCATTTCTGGAATGCCCTCTCTCATCTGTTCTATGTATTAATATTCCTTGGTTTCCTTTAAGTCCCAACTAAGGTTCCATATTTTACTAGAAGCCTTCCATAGCTTATTTTGAGTGCTTTCCTTAAGTTAATTATCTCTTATTTATCTTGAACATAGTTTGCTTTGTATATATTTGTTTGCATGTTGTCTCCCCCATTACATTGTAAGCCCCTTAAGGGCAGAGACTGTTTTTCATCTCTTTTTCTGTTCCCAACATTTAGAACAGTGTTTTGTTTGTAATAGGAGTTTAATAAAATTGATTGATTGATTGATTTTAAATGAGTGATTGATTAATTTTAAAATATTCAAGGCCTGGTGGTGGGAGGTGGGATGAGGCTATCTTTTAAGGATTGTAGAAGTTCAAGTGAGAGGCAACATCAGTATGAGATGGAATGATTGGGGAAAATATCATGGGGGAGGAAAAAGCACTGGATTTAGAGCAAGAAATCTTGGTCTTGGACCATATATCTTGGGCAAATAATTTCTTTAGTTTTGGTTTCAGTTTTCTCATGTGGACAATTAAGGGAAATCGACTCAGTGATCCAATAGATCTCTCATAGCTCACATGTTTGTTCTCTACATGTATGTACTAGATGTGGCAGAATAGCCTCAGAGTTGGGGACTGATGGTAGAAGGAAGATGGTAATTCCTGTCCTTTGTTTAATGTTAATGTGGATAGGGAGGGAGCATATAGATTGATGGCATATGCAGTGTTCTCAGTTTCCTTTTTGTTTTTAAATACTAGCACTGTGTGTGTGGGAGGTGAGTTTCAGCCTAATTTGCTCTTATTTGGGGCCTTCCAGGATTTTGCCCAATAGCCTTGTGAAAGGCTGGTTGTGAATTATTTTAATACAATTTTGAATTTAGAGATCCTAGATTCTGATTCCACCTCTTATAGTCCTGTGTGATCTTGGGCAGATCATATTACTTCCTTGGACTTCAATTTTCTCATCTGTAAAGTGGAGTCAACTGGTACATCTGGTCTGATTATGCTCTCTCTCACTAATAATAGTGTGCTCCCAATTAATGTATTCCCTATGGGATCTAGGGGAAGGATGGAGATAATGTTTATGATTTATAGATATACCTGAGTAGTAACATTGGTTGTGTGAAGCCTTTTCCATTCTTAGCATATATATATATATATATACACACACACACACACACACACACACACACACACACACACACACACACACATGTGGCTACTTAAATGGGAGCCATGAATCTGGAGAACTCAGTTCCCTAATAGTTGACCCAGGACATTCCTGGGCTAGTATTTAGTTCTCTGACCAAATTCTCACTGATTCTGATCATTAGTAAAGGGAATTTGAGTGTGGGTGGGTGGTGAGGTATGGGAGATGATGGAGATGATTGAAAAGAAGAAAATGGGGTTATTTGATTTATTTCAATGAGGAAGTAATCTATACTACCTTTATTATACATGTATAATATTTTATAGTTTATAAAGTGCTTTCACATTGTTTTAGGTTATTCACTAACCCTAACAGGAAAGCAGGAAAGAGAATATTTCTAGTTACTTTAATATAAAAGATATATAATTTCACTGATTTAGGTATTCCTAACCATGCCTTCAAATCCTGAGCCTTTTATCTGCATCCTCCTATAAATCTTAGGGGTTCCTTTTCTCATCACCATTGTACTTAAAAAGACTTCCTTCTCTGCCACACTACATGGGAATATTATTGGGTGGAACTGAATTCACCCACTTCATGACCAGCCTACCTTTTTTTCAATCTCTAATGTTCTCTATTTATTTAAGTGATTTTTTTCATTTAGTGGGTTAATGGAAGGACTGGAAATATAGTTCCAGTCCCCTGACTCAGTCCTTTTGGAAGGGAGAGTGATAGTTTATTTTTAGTCCCAGAACTTGAGAGGTCATTAAGATATGAGAAGAATTCTTTGCTGAAAGTCCTTAGCCTCACGTTCTTGGTCTCTAGTTTTCTTCTCCACTTTCACAAATCTTACTTTTAGATTACTTTTTTGTGGAATAAGAGGATTGAATCAGATGATTTCTGAGTTTTTTTCCAGCTCTGATGTATGACGTGAGAATATAAGTACACAAACTGATGTGAACAATCAGATCAGACCTTTCTTACCCTTCTCGATGAATGTTTTGTTTCCTAGCTGTTTCCTTGGGAGTGATTCCAGTAAACTGACTTTAAAAAACAAAAACAACCATTTTTGAACTACTAACCTTTTCTAGATTTCAGGCTGTGCCCCTTCACATGATGCCATAGTACTCTCAGTATGAGTCTGACCTCCACCTTTCATGCCTACCTCTGCCAGATACTGAGCTTTACATGTCCATTCTCTTTCAAGTATAGCACTCATTCTCAGGCCTTGTCTCAATAGGTTAGTCTTTCCCTAAGAATAGAACTATCTGATTAAGAATGGTCACTATCTCAAGAGATAATGGACATTCTGCAAAAGAAATGAGTTTAAAATTGCCCTTTAATAGGAAATTTGAGACTGAAGTTCCCATTTGAAAAAAAAAGCCCCCAGACCTAGATACTTATCAGTATCAAGCCCAGACCTCCTAATTGAATGAAAATCACTTTGAAGGCTTTAAAGAATTTCCTGAATGAGGATGTGACTCCCCAAAAGAAGGATGGGGGATGATTTGCCTTAGAAAAAACCCAGCCGGAAAGTATGGGAGACCACAATCTATCTATCTTTTGCAGATCAAAGGGATCATAGTTTAGGTGATTATTTTGCACAATTTTTACAGAGTTCACTTACATTACTATTATTAGATCAGATCAAATCCTTGGTGTTTTCACAATTTCTTTCTCAAAAGCTTTCTATTTCTTCCTGTGTTGACCTCCCCTGTAGAATTTCAGTTCTTGGGATCCTATTTATCCTTTTTCCAAATACTTTGAAATCTACTTTCCCAAAATCTATAAGTCTTGCCCTGTCAACAGAAGTATCTGATCAAGAATTTTTAACTATTTCTGGCTCTTCTCTTTTTTTTTCTTTAATGTTCTTATCCTTTCTATCCTGTGAAAATCAGTGAAAATCAGATCTTGAATTGGTCACCCTGTTGCCATTCCTTCATTTTTTGAAAGATAAAATTATCATAATAGGAAAAATTGAGAAATTATTAGTTACTCATGCATCTTGATAATTGAAATCCCTAACATTCCTACATCCCACTTTTGTGGCAGATTTGTGATGTTTTCTGAACTAATCATTATGTATTTTAAGTCCAGATGGTTGGTAGTATACTTTGCTGACAGTATCATTTCTATTTTTACATCCATTGATTTTCCAGTCGGAGCTTTCCACTGTATTTCCCCTTAGTAGTTCTTGAGTTTCCTATCAGATTAATACATGCTACTCAGTTTCCCCTTTTCCTATTCCATTCTTTTTCTTTTTCTTTTCTTTTCTTTTCTTTTATTCATTTTTCCAAATTATCCCCTCCCTCCCTCCACTCCCTCCCCCCGATGGCAGGTAATCCCATACATTTTACATGTGTTACAATACAACCTAGATACAATATATGTGTGTAAATACCATTTTCTTGTTGCACATTAATTATTAGCTTCCGAAGGTATAAGTAACCTGGGTAGATAGACAGTAGTGCTATCAATTTACATTCACTTCCCAGTGTTCCTTCTCTGGGTGTAGTTGTTTCTGTCCATCATTGATCAACTGGAAGTGAGTTGGATCTTCTTTATGTTGAAGATTTCCACTTCCATCAGAATACATCTTCATACAGCATTGAAGTGTACAGCGATCTTCTGGTTCTATTCATTTCACTCAGCATCAGTTCATGTAAGTCTCTCCAGGCCTCTCTGTATTCCTCCTGCTGGTCATTTCTTACAGAGCAATAATATTCCATAACATTCATATACCATAATTTACCCAACCATTCTCCAACTGATGGACATCCATTCATCTTCCAGTTTTCTAGCCACTACTAAAAGAACTGCCACAAACATTTTGGCACATACAGGTCCCTTTCCCTTCTTTAGTATTTCTTTGGGATATAATCACAATAACAGCAATGCTGGGTCAAAGGGTATGCACAGTTTGACAACTTTTTGGGCATAGTTCCAAATTGCTCTCCAGAATGGCTGGATTCTTTCACAACTCCACCAACAATGCATCAGTGTCCCAGTTTTCCCACATCCTCTCCAACATTCATCATTATTTGTTCCTGTCATCTTAGCCAATCTGACAGGAGTGTAGTGGTATCTCAGAGTTGTCTTAATTTGCATTTCTCTGATCAGTAGTGATTTATTCCATTCTTTTTCAATCAGTCATGCTCTTCTAGATCCATTTTTTGGTCTTGGGTCACACCAAATCTCACTTATATCTTTGAGGTTGGATTGTACAGAGAATGTAAGGAAGATCTGGCGGTAGAGACTAAACCAAAATTCTATAATGAGTTTATATACTGGCGTGGCTCTCAGGTCATCTCACTTCCAGCACTGCTCAGCTTCCTGGAGCTCTTTTTTAATTATACCATCTTCTCTCTCTATCTTTTCCTTTGCTGTTCCTAAGGTCTGACATTTCCTTCTTCTCTTTAGCAACTTCTATCAGGTAACACCTTCAAACTTTGTCTTGAAACTCATCTCTTAAATACCTTCCCTGGCTAAGGCAGGTCACACTTTAGTATGTGTAGGTTTATGCTGTGTCAAATTCACACTCATTTATTTCCTGTGTTTGTGTATGGCATCCAGAATCAGAAGACAGCTTTTGCTTTAGCTTTTGGTCAACGTGTTTCTTAATTATGTATCTATTAGATACTTCTGAGTTGTAAGGGATGCAATCTCTGCCCCTGAGTTCACAATCTAGATGGGGATACAAGACTCACTCATTTGGAAAGGTAAGCTACTAGTCCTCCACTATCTTCCATGTATGGCTCACCATGATGTGGAATAAATGCTATGTTATCAAAAGCTATGCCAGTGGAAGGCAAGCTCTGGTAAGTCTGATAAGATGGACTTTGTGTCTATTACCTAAGTTTGGAGAGGCTCTTCATCACATTGCTAGGGATGAATACTCTTGGTGACAGCAATTCATAAGGCTTAGAGGAGTTGGGATTTACTAACAGAGGGAATGCCCATAGGAAAGAAATCATAGGATCTTTAGGTTTAGAATCAAGACACCACAAATTCAGAGCTGAAAGGGATCTTAGAGGCCATCTCGTCCAAACAACCCTCTCAATTTGTGTAAGAGGAGCCTAAGATCCAGAGATGATGTCTTGCCAAATGTCACATAGGTAATGACAGAGGTGGGATTTCCAACATACTGTTAAATAATTAGAATGGAAGAATTAGAAGAAATCTAAGTGATTATCTGGTCTAACATCCTCTTTTTAGCGTTGAGGAAATTACAGCCCTGAGAAAGGAAGACACCCATTTATCATCCAGTAAGTCAGGGCCAGATGGGGGACTAGCACCCTGGGATCCTGAATTCAGGGCTCATGCTATTCTATTGGGCTCTCATAGTCCACGAGGAGCAGGGGGAAATGTGTAAAGGGGTCCGACTTTGAAATGGTGTGGGCTCTTTTCTCCTTCCCTAACCCATAGGCTTGACTCAATAAGGATGTAGCTGTGGCTTGGGTTCCTGTGGGCCTGTAGTCTGCTGAGCTGGGTTCAGGGAGATGGAAACCTAGGCATCTTCTCCTCCTCCAGTGAATGAGAAATTCACAATGGTGAGCTGTGACTCAACATTTTCTGTCTGAGTCCTAGGAACTGGAGTCAGAGGAATAAGACATAATATTTCTCGTTGGGATGTCCCATATTTTCTCTGAGTCTCTTCAGTCCCTTGCATCTACAAAGGAAAGATAAGGATTCATGAGAAGACTGGATGAGGATTGACCGAAAGAACCAATTGGGGATTCTTTAAAGAAGAGCTGGAGATCTTTAGCCTGGAGTGGAGAAGCCTTGGTGTAAGTTCATGGGTAGTAGTGGTCATAAAAATTGTCTTCAAATATTTGAAGGGCTATTGAAGGTTAGATTTAGTCTGTTGGGTACCAGAGTGCAGAGCTGGGAACAATGAATAGAAGCAGAGAGTCAGAGTTTGGTTTGAACTACTCAATGACAGCTTGGCCATTAGAGCTGTCCAGAAGTTGAACTAGCTGTCTTAGGAGGTCTTCAGTTGGAAGTCAGAAGATCACTGGTCAGAGATGCTATTGAGGAAATCATAGTTTTAGAGATAAAAGGGAGGTCATCTTTATTTTCAGAGGTTATCTATTATAGCATTTGGTCAGGCACAGTCTGGATTAGATAGATGGCCCCTGAATTTCTTTCCAGCTTAGAGATTTTGCGATTTTTGGACAGCTGGGCTAGTTACCAAGAGACCAGACCTCTGGATCTGGATGCTTCTGTCACTGTTGCTCTCACTTTTCTGTCACCTGGAAAAGGATTTTCAGTGTGTAGTGGAAAGAGGGAAGACGAGGCAGATTGAGGATCCAGGTTCAGATATTAGCTCTTCTAGTCACTAGAGACAAATCACTGAACTATTCGGGGCTTCAGTTTTCTGATGTATAAGATGAGTGGGTTGGACTAGATGACAATAATAATAGCCAGCATTGTTCTCCTCAGTTTCCCTGGTGACAACCCCTCCATCCTGGCCATTAGGAATGAGATAATTAGGGCTGCAGAGCTCTGCCACTCCTCTTCCTACTGGCCAATAATTCTATAATCTCCAGAGAACTTGGCTATCAATAATAAAAATAGCAGTTGACATATCTAGAGCAATAGTATTTATAAAGCCCCTTACACTTTATGTCATTTTCAACTTATTGAGTATTTACCACGTGCAAAACACTGTGCTTATTTTTATCCTCACAATGGCCCCGTGAAGTTGGAAATGAAAACTGAAGCATTAAACCAGTGGACCAAAGTTGCACAGCTGCTGTTCTGGATCTGAGACTCCAACCTCAGAGGTTTTTTAATTCTAAATTCAGGGGTGCTCCCCTTTAGAGAGGCACCATTGCTGCCTCCCAAAGTCAGTTTGTTATCCTTAGGTTCACAGTCATATATACAAGTCTTGGAAATGCTGAATAATTTTCTCAGGATCACATGGCAAAATGGTGCCATGTTAGCTGGACTCGGTTAGCCCTAGCCCTGGATTCCTGGCTCCCTTTTGTGGCCGTGTTGCCTCTGATAGGCACAGTGCAAGACTGGAAGAAAAATCCTCTGAGCCAAGTGTCTACATTTTCTTCATAATAGTTCACATTTCCATGTTTCAATATTTTAAAAAATACCTTTTTTACAACAATCTCATAAGGTGTCTAGTCCAAGTATCGTCAGCCCCATTTTATCGGTAAAGAAACAAGCCCGACAAGCAGAAGTTCTTCCTTGGTACCTACTTCTCAGACCAGCACTGTTTTGTCCAAATGAGATCACCACCTAATACAGACCTGCACATTCTTACCGTAGTTGTCTCAGTTGTGGGTTTACCAACCACTGGGCAGTTATTTGTGCTAGGTTTGAGGTAGGCAGGCCAATAGATGGGCTAGGGGCATTCCTTAATCTCCACTATCATCCCTCAAAGCCAGCATAGCCAAGGACCAGGATTAGTCACGGGTGAGCTCGAGAGGCTCATCTCTCCCCAAACTGCTGGAGTTCATCCCTTCCTTCACTCATTCATCCATTGTCCTTTCAGTATTCATGGCACCTGCACTGTGCTGGTGCTGGCTATTGGCTTAGCTCCTTCCTATTAGTTTTCTTGGCAATCTCTGAGCTGATGCCCCAAAAGGGCAAAAAACATCAGAGGAAAGAAAGCAATTGCTTCAGAGGCTCTAGGTTAGAAGAAGCCCAAGGTATAAAATATTGGTATGAAATATTCCCATAAATGAGACATTCTTATTTTAATATTAACTGGCATCAATACTGAGTAGCTGCTTATGTTGGCGTAATTTTAAACACTGGAATGTGTTTAATGATGTAATTTTAAGCATTCGTAGTTCATACATTGCATGGGCCCCACTGGCTGTGTTATCTCGGGCTGCCCCATGGGAAGGGGCACAGCCATGGTAAGGTGTGTAGCTGAGACTGACTGCACTGACCCTGTATTCCTCCAGACTTGTCCTGGGGTGAAGGAGGCCCTGGCACAGACAACCATCCAGATGTTCAGTTTCATCAGTTGTGAGTTGCTGGCATGTATTTCTCCAGTCCAAAGCTTCTGGGCTTCAGATCAACTTCTCCTGCTTGCTCTATGATGTGGGGCTAGTGGGCCAATATTTGGGTTGAGGAATTTGCAATACCATGCGCTTCCTTCTCCCTCTCTTCTCTCTTTTCTCTTTTCTCCTCTTCTCTCTTCTATTCCATTCCTTCCCTCTCTTTTCTCCCTCCTCTTTCTCTCCTCTTTCCTCCTCTTTTACCTTTCTTTCCTCCACTCCCTATCTCATCCTTTCTTGAGACTTCTCTGTCACCTACCAGATTCTGTGAGCTTTGCCTAAGCATGTCCCTTCCCTTTTCATGGCAGGGGTTTGCTGGAATAGCTCAGAGAATGAATTGTTAAGTTTTCAGTGTGTATACACTTCTGAAGTCTGCAAATGCTACAAATACCAATCAGGTCTTGATTTATTATTTTAATTGATTTTTTTAGGCCTAATAAAATTATAGAAAATTTCACTAATAATTCAGGCTAAATTTAAAAGTGTGTTGTATGTATATTATTTTTACCCAAGAGAACTGATTATTTAACATTTATAAACATGTTTATTTGGAAATTCCGCAGGGCAGGTTGACCTTAGCCCTTTAACCGGTTTTGTCTCTTTCCTCCTTCCCCTCATTCCTATTTTATTCCTCTCTCTCTGTGTTCTTATAGCCTTTACTTCCCTGGGCACTCTGGGGACAATTCAGTACACACCTGCTGAATGCCCTGTGTTTACATGCCAGACTGAGGGCATAAACATCAATGCCAGTATGGATTTTAGGAGGTGGAAGAAGAAGAGACATACCAAGAGCTCTTCTTTCAAGCTTCCTTTCCTAGGGACTCTTGACTTCCATGGCACAAATGACTTTGGGCAACTGGTCATTCCACCCTAACCTTCCTATATAGACCATATGTACGGTTTGTTCATTTCACATTCAGATCCTCCAGATGTTTGTCCTGGGATTATGGTAGAGGCATGGAAGGAGATTCTCAACTCTCTTCCTCCTTTGCTAATGCTATTCCCCAGGAACCTGCAGGAACCCAGGCATAAACTAAACTTGTGGGAATGCTGTTGCTCATGTTCTCTTGTCAATGCAATCACTGTGAACATTTTTGGGCATTTCTTCCTTGGAGCCATTCCTACAGGGAGTTGGAAAGGAAGTGTTGGAGTCTACTATGCCCTGGTACTGCTGGCTCTGTCTGGATGTATGCTCTCTTTTTCTGTCCCCCTTTAGGTTGTTATCCAACCAATGTAAAGTAGCTCTATTGACATACCTGCCAGTCAGGCTCAGTTTGCCCTTCTAAAATTGGGTGGGCACATGATTTTCTTGGGAATATGTCAGTCCTTCTGTTATCCTCTCCATGGTTATCAACTTTTTCCCACTTGTGTTTACCTGCACTTTGGAAGTGGCAAGCCTGGCACCCTCCCCTGACAGGGGTGATTTTCCCTATCCTGCAAATTCTGATTTCAGTCTGGGTTGAAAACTGCAATTGCTATCCCCTAACACTACCATCAACTAGGAATCTTTCTCTTTTTTTTCCCCCTCCTAAATTAATTAATTAATTATTTTTATTACAGCTTTTTATTTTTAACATGTATGCATGGATAATTTTTCAACATTGATCTTTGCAAAACCTTGTGTTCCAAATTTTTCTCTCCCTTCTCCCCCTCCCCTCCCCTAGATGGCAAGTAATCCAATATACGCTAAAATATATAATTAAATCCAATCTATGCATACATATTTATACAATTATCATGATGCACAAGAAAAATCATATCAAAAAGGAAAAAAAAATGAAAAAGAAAACAAAATGCAAGCAAAATAACAAAAAGAGTGAAAATGCTGTCCTTTCCCCAACCCCAAACATAGGATATAGAATATAACAAGTATTAAGTTTCTACTAGTACTGTGCTAGTATCTGGGATTGGTACAAAGATTAAAGAAGACTTAATTCTTACCCTCATGAAATTTTTAGATTAGTAGGGCAAAGACCTTTTATACTAACTTGAGCTCTTTATCTAAAACTGACTTCAGGAGCTGACAAATTCATCCACTCTAAGGTATGACAACTGTTTAGCATGTGGATCCTTCCCAGGTGGATATTTCTATTATTACAGGGTTCAAAGGAATGAAATCTTCATGGCCCAGTGATAGGCTGAGTTCCCACCTTTGTATTATTGCCCAATGAAATGCTGTTGTGTAGGTGGCTCCCTGCTGTGTTTATGGGTAATGCCAATGTTGGCGATGCAGAATAGAGGGAGAATAGCCATTTCCAAGGTGGAGGAGTATATTCGAGACATAAGATTTATCCATGAATGGTGGTGGTTCAATCATTTCAGGCTGTATTTGAACTCACTCTTTCTGAGTATAGGCCCAGCACTTTATCCACTGAACCACTTAGCTTCTGCTTGGGAATTGATTACTGTTTACCCCTTTGCTTTGATGTTGCAGATTCTCTTTCAGCAGGTTAAGTTTGTGGTCTCTGGAAAGAAACTGGGTTTTGGGTTTTGGGACTGTGATGTCCCCAGCTTTGTCTGTTGAGTGAGGAGGGAGTTTTATTGCCATTCTAGAACAGTGCTTCTATTCCAGATTAATCTGAGTCCAAAAAGATGGAAAGAACAAATCTGCTGTCCATTCTGCTCTATCTTTCTTCCCTTCTTTGCCTTAATAGTAATAACAACTCTCATTTTATATCACTTCATAAAAGCCTTATATTCATAACCACTCTATGAGAAAGGAAGATCAGAGAAACATTACAGAGTGGTTGTGACTAGTCACCCATCTAGCACGGGTCAAACCCACATAGCATTCTCTAGCATGGGCTTCTCCCTGGATCCATCTCTGTTTGTTTCCTGAAAGATGCCTCCTCCTTTCCATTTCCTAAATTCAAGTTCATCACTCTATTTCAGAACAAAGGCTCTATGGGAGACAAAACTTCTTTAAGACTCTTCCCAGAATCTTCTTCCCAGAAGCTCTGCAATAGATGAATCCTAAGGGTCAGAATGTTTATGGGAGTTGAAGATTTGAAGTGAAAGAAGTGATTGACCCTCACTAGGCTAGGTTTGATAGAGATAGATCAGATTTAAGAGAGCATTCTGTCAATCAGCCAACGAGCATGGAATGGCATTGCATGTATAGAGGGGTTTGCTTTGGCAAGGGGAAGGGCCACTTCTCTGATATGGAAGTGGAGATCTGGTGCTTGCTCCCAATCCTCCATCCTTAGAAAAGGTCATGAAATATTGGGACTATATTTCTTGGTCTCCACCTCCCCTGGGCTAAGGGATCCTTCTAAGAAGTTGAGAGCTAGGGACTACCTGGGGGTAGAGAATGAGAATCCAGATGAGACAGAAGATTTTCTAAACTTCTATTTTAACATTCTCCTTGTCATGTTTACCCTTTTCCTGTAATCTTCATCAGTGGGAAGCATTAAAATGAGTATTTAATTTGGAAAAATATGTGCATGGAGTAGGGCACTCAGAAAAGCCAGAGTTTGAATGAGCCCTTAACTTTGTTCTCTTTCCTCACCAGTTCCTCATGCCTTTGGACCAGGGTTCAGTGTTCAGGTGGTAGCCAGACCTTTTCTCCGTGTGGAAAGGGGTTGTAGAGAAGACAGTTGAAGTTAGGGATTTGGGGCTGGTAGTCCTCTCCTAGCTATTCAGGACATTTGGAGTAAAGGATCTGGGCTTTTGGTCCTTGGGGAAGGGCTTCTGACAAAGTCTCTGCCCAGGTTATTGTGGGTAATCTTCCTGTGCTGCTGAGATTTGAGGATTCTGAGATAGTGAACTCTTGAGGGTCTTTAAGACTCTTTTATAAGAGTCTATGACATCAAAACTGTTTTCATAAAAACACTATGGATCACATAGTGATCATGAAAGGGGGTAGTTGAACATAGATCCTCTGTACGATCAGTGCTGCTTCTGTTAGGGTGAGACAGAAGTGTGTGTGTGTGTGTGTGTGTGTGTGTGTGTGTGTGTGTGTGTGTGTGTGGTAAGAGTTTAAAGGTTTGCTGGAGGTAGCCCTAAACAGTTCCCCGGATTACTATTTATTAAATTTTTAATTTTAATTTCTAATATGCTAAATATGTATAGATAAAACCCACATAAACAAAAGCTCTGTGGTGGGTGGCTGGAATCCTGTGACAAAAGTTTGAGAACCATTGATCTAAGGAGATAATTCAAGTCATTTGATGTTTTGTGTCTGGGAATCAGGATGAGCGCCAGGAAGGAAGTAGGGGATATAGGTGTAGTTCAAAGGATCATCAATCAAGATCTTTAAGGGACTTCAGAGGACTTCTAATTCAAATCTCTAATTTTATAGAAGAGGAAACTGAGGTTCAAAGAAGTTAGATGGCTTGTCCAAAGTCATATTGTGATCATCAGGGGTGGGATTTGAAATCAGGTCCTCCTATCTCAGAATTAATGCTGCAGAGGGTGGGACAGGTGTGTGTGTGTGTGTGTGTGTGTGTGTGTGTGTGTGTGTGTTTGCATAGGGTAAGAATTTAAGGGTGTCCTGGAGCCAGCCCTAACAAGCTTCCTAGGAAAGTGTTAAATTTTCAGTGTGAACATTTACATATACCTGAGAATTCAGCAAGTCCTATAAATCAGGGCTTGATTTATTAGTTTAAAAAAATTGTCTAGACTTAAGAAGCGATGGAGAAAATATTAATAATAATGCAAATTAAAGTTAAAATTTTATTCAGTATACCACTGGGTAGGACCATGAAGTGATGGTAGGGATGAGAATAAGGTCATTGGTGGTATAGAAGACAGGGGCCATATTTAAAGGGTTTAAAATAGAAGAGGCAAGACAGTGGGAGCTAGGAGTCAGACTATAGTGTTAGACCAGTATTGGGAGGAAATACGGGTAAACCAGAAGCAGGGAATGTATTAGGAAACTGGGAAATAGTGAAGAACAGAATTGAGATGATAATGGGAGTCAGGGAATAAGGTAGGAGCATAGGTTATGGATACAGTAGGAGACAGGGCTAAGAAAATGGGGGAAATTTCATGAAATCCATTAAAAAAGTGATTCAAAAAACTGGGATTAACAGTGAGGAGAGGGAGAAGGGAAGGAGATAAGAGCAAGGCTGAGTACTTTATACAAGGCAACTCAGTCCACTTTTCCCTCTCTAGATACTGAATTTCAAACCAGGATCCGCAAGCTCCTGGCAGATCTTTTTGTTCCAAGCATCAATGGCGAGGGACTTGTTGGACTTGGTGCCAATAGCCGAAGAATAGGCACATGTTGGCTTCCTCCTTCCTTGCCCATTTAAGCTAGCAGCACCATGGCCCAGTGGGCTTCTGGTTCAACTACTTGGTTTGCTCTGGGCTCTATTGTCCTATTTATCTCTGATCTAAAGTTCCTGTCCTCACAGTACAACCTCCCTCTTCCTATTTCCTTCTCCTTCTTCCTACTTCCTCTACCATGTCTTTACTGTCCTAGAATAAGAAATTGGGAATAAAGGTAGGAGATAAAGGTACAGTTCAAAGTTTTATAGATTGAGAGATTTAAGGGACCTCAGAGGACTTCTAACTCAAATGTCTAATTTTATAGATGAGGATACCCAAAAAGCATTTTCCCTCAATCCTATTTGAGAGGGTGGCTCCCAAATATCCTGTGCCATAGGAGAATAGGCATTATTCCTAGTGTTAAAGTGATAGTTATAGAACATTAGAGCTGGGGGGGATCTTAGAACATGGAACAGGGAATGTCAGCACTGGGAAGGACTTAAGACCATTTAGTCCAATACTCTAATTTTAAAGATAGGTGAACTGAGAGTGAGACAGGGAAGATTGTTTGCCTAAAGTCACCAAAGTAGTCTGGATTAGAACTCAGATCTCTTAATTGTCAGCCCTGTACTGTATTTTCTCTAGTTTGCTCAGATAAGTTTTTATGACAAAAATAAAATCACGGAATTATCCCATCCTTGATGAAGACTCAGTCTCAGCAGGACTTGGGCTCCAGGCTGTTTTTCAGGGAAGGATTATATGAAATTATATGAAATTCTTCATATTCTCTTGTTTTGTTTGGGACCAGCTTGAGAGAGCCGGCAGAGTGAAGTCAACTGGACTGGAGTAGGGGATGGTGAGGGTAAACTGAAGATTATTAGTGTCAAATCTGAACTTGGAGGTTAGCTGCTGCAGATGCTATTGCAGACTCAAAGCGGGATGATTGTTCTAGGCACCAGGGTGACCTTGATAGGCAAAGGATCAGCAACAGAATTCCTGAATTTGAAATCTTAGATTTAGAAAATGAGAAATAATATAGAGATAATAATGATGATGATAACAATAGCTAATCTTTATATAGCACTTTAAGGTTTTTAATGCACCTTTGTACATTTTATCTCATGATTCTCAGAAAAAATCTGGGAAGTGTTAGTAACCCCATTTGTAGATGAGTAAAAGGAGGTACAAAGAGATGAATGATTTGCCTGGGGTTACACAGTTATTAAGTGCCCGAGGCAGGATCCAAATTTAGTTCTTTCAGACTCCAAGCTCAGTGCTGTTTCTACCACTTTACTTACTACCTCCAGATAAAGGACTGAATATACAATCAGAAGCATCAGTTAGCAAACATTTAACAGTGGACCAATAAGTTAGAACTAAGACGTGATTTCTTTTAAGACTGTGCTAGAAGGGACCTTAGAAATCATGTGGCTGGACCTTACAACTAGAGAAACAGTTCTCAAAACCCTCCTGATAAGTGGGCTTTCATTCTTTGCGTGGGTATTTTGAATGCCTTTAAAGTAGCCTGTTCAATTATTGCATATTTCTCATATTTCTTTCATAGATGAAGTCACATTTAACTTTGGTTCTTCCTTCTGGGGTTAAGCAGAACCAATCCGATCCTTTCATGTGACAACTAACCCCTTGGTTCTTAATCTTTTTGTGTCATGGGTCCCTTTGACAGTCTGGTGAAGTTTATGTACCCCTTTTCAGAATAACATTTAAAAATGATATATGTCTGTATGTGTATACAGACATATATGTATGTATGTCTCTATATGAATGATTACAAAATAAGTTAAAAATTAGTGAAAATAAAGATGTAATTTGTTTCACCATTCAAGTTCATATACCTACTTCCCCTGAAATACATAAATCCCATGGGGGTTAAGAACCCATACCTTAGAAAGTCTTTACCCCCATTTTATAGTAAAGAAAACTGAGAGTTTGAGTGGGTCAGCAAGAAGCAGATCTTCTGATGCTCAATCCAGGGTGCTTTCCATCATACCATCTTAAGTATTCTCATCAACAAGAGGATGCTTGTTGTCTATATGACTGAGAAAATGACTTTGATCATTCTTATAGGGTCTGCTGTTGATGTGCATATGATCTTCAATCCTAGATGGTGACAGATCTGCTTGGCCACCTACCTGTCTTCCCTGGGGGAAGAGGAACCTGAGCAGGTAGAAGTAAGGATGCTTTGAAAGTGACTCTCTGAAAACCGAGGCTGCAAAACCTTAACAATGAAGGCACTGTCCTGATGCTGAGATGGCCCTGGAACCTAGCCTGGGACCCCCTTCAAGACAGCTTCTCTTCCCATATTCTAAATTGACACAACTACTGAGGTTCCTGGCAAATGGGACATTTATCCAGATGAAGCTTCTCTCTTTTTTTCTCTCCTTCTCTCTCTCTCTCTCACTCTCTCTTTCTCTTTCTCTCTCCTTCTCTCTCTCTGTCTCTGTCTCTATCTCTCTCTCATAATAATATCTTTTTATTTTTCAAAATGCAAAGATAGTTTTCAACATTCACTTTTGCAAAACCTTGTGTTGCAATTTTTTTTCTTCCCTCACCCCTTCTCCCTCCCCTAGACATCAAGTAATCCAATATAGCTTAAACATGTGCAATTCTTCTATTCCTCATGCTGTGCAAGAAAAATCAGATCAAAAGGGAAAAATAATGAAAAAAAAAAGCAAGCAAGCAAGCAAATAAACAACAACAAAGGTGAAAATACTTTGCTTTGATCCATATTTAGTCTCTGTAGTTTTCTCTTTCTGGATGCATATGGTTCACTCTATCACAAGTCTATTGGAATTGGCCTGAATCACCTTGTTGTTGAAAAGAGGTTTTCTTCTCCTCTCATACACTCACAGTCTCCTTAGTCTTCAGAGTAATTCTTTTATCTCCTCTTCAGACACATAATTTTTATTCAGGACCTTCTGGGAACCTGTGGGAGTGGGGAATAGCCTGGAATCTGTTTTTGTCAGATTCCTGGAGTGATTTCCTTTTCACTCCTTTATAATGGGCACTGCCATTTTGTTCAGAAGACCACCAGTAGAATTCAGGCTGGGGAAACCTGCTTGCCAGTCCACAAATGATTCTTGGTGTCCATTGTGTGCCCAGCAATATTATTTTTTTTCTGAGACAACTGGGGTTAAGTGACTTGCCCAGAGTCACACAGCTAGGAAGTGTTAAGTGTCTGAGAGCAGATTTGAACTCGGGTCCTCCTGAATCAAGGCCGGTGCTCTATCCACTGCGCCACCTAGCTGCCGCCCCTCCTCCCCTCCCCAGCGATATTCCTGAGAAAAGTAAGAACCAGAGTATATTGGAGCTTAAAGGGCAGAAAGTCTGAAGGTGGGAAGACCTTTAGAAATTATTTAGTGTTGAACATGAGGCTCCAAGGGGGGAAGAAAATTTGTCCAAAGTCACTCAAATAGGTCAGTTGCTGATTTGGAAACAGACTTCAAGTCTCCTGACTTGTAGCTTACATCTACTTTTCATCCCCTACACCATTATATTATTCTGAGTTTGTGGTAAACTTGCCCATGAAGGGACAATGAGACATTGTCTCAGTGTGGCCTTGGGTCGCAAATACTAGTTTAATCCCTGTGTTTGTATATGTGGTGAATGTAATAATTTGCCATTTTATCTCTGGTGGCTTCTGATCCTGCCACCAGGGGTCAGTCAGACTCCAGGAAACGAGATCAGTCACATCATCTCCTTTGGAGTAACTAACCCTAAACTTGAGGCTACAGTTTTAGGCTTAAAAATTAGAGTTGGAAGGGTCTTTGTGATCATCTTCCTGTAACACCATCAACCCCAATACTATCCTTTTTACAGGAGACATAATCAGAGTCACACAGCAGATTAAGGATGGAAATGGGAATAGCTCTCCTGCCTTTCCATTCCCTTTTTTACTTTTATAGTTGAAGATATACTCATTGATAAGATTTATTATTTTTTTGGATAAGAGAGAAATTCTGTAGCTGTAAGCTGGGGTCAGGATGTAATGGTTTTTCTCATTTAAAGTCTCTGCTGATCTTCTTGTGTCCAAATTCCAGGATCAATTGACTCTCTTGTCACACGATACCAAATATTAGTTGAATTTTGGAGATTTGCATTTCCATAAGATCCTAATGAATGAATTTAAGATAGAATTTGATTCAGGCAATCCAGAAAGAATGAAGGGTTAATGGTGAAATTTCAGGTAATGGGACCTGCTTTAAGCCCCCTACAGCATACCATGAAGGCAGCATCCTCTTCCGAACAAGGGTTAATCCTGTTTCCCTTTTTTTTTATTATAGCTTTTTATTTACAAGACATATGCATGGGTAATTTTTCAGCATTGACTCACTGAATCTTCTGTTCCAACTTTTACCCTCCTTCCCCCCACCCCTTCCCCCAGATGGCAGGTAGACCAATACATGTTAAATAAATATATGTTAAATACAATATATGTATACATGTCCAAACAGTTATTTTGCTGCACAAGAAAAATAGGACTTAGAGATAAGGTAAAATTAACCTGAGAAGGAAATAAAAAAATGAAAGAGGACAAAAACAGAGGGAGTGGAAATGCTATGTTGGGGTTCACACTCATTTCCCAGAGTTCTTTCGCTGGGTGTAGCTGGTTCTCTTCATTATTGAACAAATGGAACTGATTTGGTTCATCTCATTGTTGGAGAGGGCCACGTCCATCAGAATTGATCTTCATATGGTAGTGTTATTGAAGTGTATAATGATCTCTTGGTTCTGCTCATTTCACTCAGCATCAGTTGATTTAAGTCTCTCCAATCCTCTCTGTATTCCTCCTGTTGGTCATTTCTTACAGAACAATAATATTCCATAACCGTCATATACTATAACTTATTCAGCCATTCTCCAACTGATGGGCATCCATTCAATTTCCAGTTTCTGGCCACTACAAAAAGGGCTGCCACAAACATTTTTGCACATACAGGTCCCTTTCCCTTCTTTAAGATCTCTCTAGTTTATAACCCCAGTAGTAGCACTGCTGGGTCAAAGGGTATGCACAGTTTGATAATTTTTTGAGCATAATTCCAAATCGCTCTCCAGAATGGCTGGATGCATTACAACTCCAACAATAATGTATTAATGTCCCAGTTTTCCCACATCCCTTTCAATATTAGTCACTATCTTTTCCTGCCATCTTAGCCAATCTGACAGGTGTGTAGTGGTACCTTAGAGTTGTCTTAATTTGCATTTCTCTGATTAATAATGATTTGGAGCATCTTTTCATATGGCTAGAAATAGTTTCAATTTCTTCATCTGAAAATTGTCTGTTCATATCCTTTGGCTATTTATCAGTTGGAGAATGGCTTGATTTCTTATAAATTAGAATCAATTCTCTGTATATTTTGGAAATGAGGCCTTTATCAGAGCCTTTGACTATAAAACTGTTTTCCCAGTTTGTTGCTTCCTTTCTAATCTTGTTTGCATTAGTTTTGTTTGTACAAAGGCTTTTTAATTTGATATTATCAAAATTTTCTATTTTGGGATCAGTAATGATCTCCAGTTCTTCTTTGGTCACAAATTCCTTCCTCCTCCACAAGTCTGAGAGGTAAACTATCCTGTGTTCCTCTAATTTATTTATAATCTCATTCTTTATGACTAGGGCATGAACCCATTTTGACCAGATCTTGGTGTATGGTGTTAAGTGTGGGTCAATGCCTAATTTCTACTGTATTAATTTCCTCCTTAAGGGTTTCCTCTTCTCAGTTTTAGTCAAGGATGTGTAAGCAAAGTCTTACTAGCCAACTCTTTGGGAGAAAAATTGTGCTCATGATATATTTTAAAATTTAATACACATTATTCATATTTTTTCCATTCTTTTCTTAAATCTAAACAAGGAAAAAGGAAAAGGAAAGGAATAAGCATTTCTATAGTACCCACTATGTGCCAGGAATTGCACTAAAAGTTTTTTTTTGTACCAGTATTATCTTATTTAATTCTCATAACAATCCTGAGGTAGATACAATTATCATCTTCACTTTGCAATTAAGGAAACTGAGACAAACAGAAATTTAAAGGACTTGCTCAGTGTCATACAGGTGGTAAGTGCCTGAGGTTGGATTTAAACTCAAGTCTTTCTGATTTCTCTTATAGAATTCTTGTAGACAATCAACATAACAGTGAACTAAGCCCTGATTTGTAGGATTTTCTTATTTCTGAGATATAAATGTTCATACTGAAAATTTAATAACGAGCTCTCTGTGGAGCTAAGTAGGCTTCAGCACACTATTGGCTTTAATGAATCCAAAGGAATTAAGTTCCCCTTTAGCTGCTTCTGACTTTTCCTTGTTTCATTTCTTCTTCAGACTTGATATCTTGAGGGACTGTGGTACACTGCCCTAGAATTCCAATTTTTTATATGACTTTGCTGATGGTTTTCAGAACTTTTAATTGCTCCTTATCTACTTCCTAGAAAATAAACCAATTGATGGCACCATAAGTCTTGAAATATTCATTTCAATGAGTATTAATTGCCTACTGTGTTCGGGCATTTATGCCTATTATTGGGATGCAAGATGGAAACAAAACAAAGGTACAATCCCTGCTCTCAAGAAGTTTCTAGTCTACTAAACAAGCATTTGACATGTATAAGTAATACCCAAAGTATGACGTAATATAGACTATAGTTGTATCTAGATAAAGGGCTCTAAGAGAATTTGATCATCTCCCCTTGGGAGATAAGGGAAGAATTCCTGGAGGAGGTAGTATATGAGTTGGACTTTGAAGGAAAAGAAGGGTATGTTCTGGAAGAAATGAGGAAAGAGTATGTTCCAGACATGGAGGAAGATAAGAAGGCATGGATGACAATAGAAGAAAAAGTTGTGTCCATTCTGGCTGGAATGTACAATAAAGTGCAGGGGAAGAGTATAAGAAAAGATTGGAAACTTGGTTTGAACCCCAATTGTGGAGGATCTTGAAGGATAGATTAAGATATCTATTTTATTGTATAAACAGTTTGTCAATAAACTTTATTAAGTAACTACTGTGGATGAGGCATTGTCTTAAGCACTTGGGTATACAAAAAAAGGCACAAGATTATTCCTCCTCTCAAAGAGCTTAGAATCTAATGGGGGAGACAACCTCCAAAGAAATATATACATAGTGAGGGATCTACAGGATAAACAGGAAATCATTAACAGAAGAAAGGCACTGGAATTAATAGAGGTTGGGAAAAGTCTTCCAATCAAAGACAGGATTATAGTTGGGACTCCAAGAGATTCTGGGAGGTTTGGTAAGGCAGATTGCAGGAGGGATAATGCTCCAGGCTTGGAAGAGAGCCAGAGAAAATGCCTGGAACCTGGATGGAGCATTTTGTTCCTGGAATAGCATGGAACCCAGTGTCATTGGATCCAAAACTACATATCAGGAAATAAAGTGTAAGCAGGGAGAAGGCAGCTAGGTTTTAAATGGCTTTGAATGCCAAGCAGAACACTTTGTATCTTATTCTGGAGGTGATAAGGAGCCATAGAAATTTATTGAGGGGTGGGTGGGGAATGGGTGGGAGCAGTGATGTGCAAATTAGAAAAATCACTTTGCTGGCTGATTGAAGGATGCATTGGAATAGAGAATGACCTCAGGTAGATTATTGCAATAATACTGGTGTGAAGTAACAAGGGCTTGAACTAGTATTCGAGGAGAGGAGGAAGAGTATTTGAGAATTGTCGCAAAAGTAGAACTCTTATAGATGTTGGTAACAGATTGGAAATGAGACGGTGAGAGATAGTGAAGAGTCAGAGAAGAAACTTGTGGGACTAGGAAGCTGGTGGTGCCCTCAAAAGTAATAGAGAAATTTAGAAGGCAAGAAAGTTTTTGGGAAAAGGTAATGAGTTGGTTTTTGGACATCTTGAGTTAAGATTTCTATAGGACAACCCGTTCAGATGTCTTAAAAACAATTGGAGATGTGAGTCTGGAGATCAGAAGAGAGATTAAGGGTAGATGAGTAGATGTGAGAAGCATCATCATCAAATAGATGTTAATTCACCAAGCGAAGTAGTATAGAGGGAGAAGAGTAGAAGGCCCAGGATAGAACCCTAAAGGACATCTCCAGTTAGAGGGCATGATGTGGCTGAGAATTCAGCAGAGGAGACAAAATAAGTTAGCAGAAGGCCCAGAAGGGAATGATATTTATGAAATCTAGAGAGAAAAACGTATTAGGGAGAAAATGATCAACACTGTCAAATGCTACAGAGAGGACAAAGAGAATGAGAACTGAGAAAAGACCATTGGATTTAGCAACTAAGAAATCAAGACATAAGTCACTTTGAAAGAGTGATTTCAGTGAAATGATAAGGTCAGAAGTTGGATTATAAGAGAGTAAGAGAGAAAATGGAGGTCTACTAGTGTAGACAGCATTTTCAAGAGTATAGTTGTAAAGGGCAGAAGATTTAGTAGAAACAGAAAGATCAGATGAGGGTTGGTTTTTTTTTTTTTTTTTCAGGATGGATGAGACAGTAGGGAAGGAGCCAGTAGACAGGGAGAGACTGAAAATAAATGAAAGAGTAAGAATGACTGAGAGGGCAACCTGTTGGAGGAGAAGGGTTAAAATTGGAACATTAGAATGTTCAATGTTCAATGTCTTGGTAAGACAAAAGGTCATTTCATCATGTGAAATAGGACTGAAGGAGAAGATAATGCAAAAGGCATGAGAGGGATAGCAGATGAGGAAGAGGGTAGAAGAGGGAGTTCACAGTGAATGAGCTTTTTTGTGATAAACAATGAAGTAAAGTTCTCTACAAGAGAGTGAGGGGAGGTAGAATCATGAAAAGTTTGGGGAGAGATGAAAATGTATGAAACAGTCATTGTGGACAGTGGGATAGTGAATTGATAAGGGACATAAAGTAACCAGATGAGATTATGTAACATGAATTTGTAGTAGACTCAATCAGAATGATTGCATGTTTTTCTTCATCTTCATTTACCAGCTTGTGTGTAGGAGTGATGCAAGGCTGATTCTTGGCCTGGAATAATTAGTGAAATGATAAGGGAGAGAAGGATTTAAGAGTGAAGGAGAGCATAGAATTGAATTGGGTCTCTAAGGGGTCAAGATAGAAGAGGAGAGAGTGAATAGTACAGCATAGATGGCCTGGGAAGGAACCGAGGGACTAAGAGACTGGAGATCATGGTGAGGACAAAGAGAAGAATTTTGTAAGAGAAGATAGAGGGAGAGTGAAAAAACAATAAATTATGGTCAGATAAAGGGAGTTCATCATTCCTGAAGAGGTACATTTGTGAGCAATCACAAGATCAAGGCTATGACTTTGTTTATGGCTGAGGTCAGGTGGAGGAGTAGCTTATGGGAAGTGAGGAGGTTGTGAAAGGTTATTGGGGGGATATCAATATGTATGTTGAAGTCCTTTAGTATGGGGGCAGCAGTTTGGGAGGACAGAAAACTTGTGAGCCAGAGGAAGGAAGCAGAGTGCCCTAGGAGGGTCTGTGGACAACAGCTGCCAGGATCATGTTTGGATGTTTGATATAAATGTGTGAACCTCAAAGGAAGGAAGGCTATTAGATGATGGAGGGAGGAGGGACCTGGAAATGGCAATGGGGAGCAAGATGTGTTCCAATTCTCCTACCTTGACACAGTGAGCCTCGCGGAACGAGTGAAGGTGCAGCCAGTGCTGGAATTATTCGGAAGATTATGCTCTATCAGATATGTCCTGGGTACATAGCCTTGTGCTAGCTGCTTTGGGGGAAGTGGGAGAAGACATGTGCTCTCCTGTTGGGGGACGTTTGGGTTAGTGGGGAGATCAGACACATAAGTGCATCTGAAGTAAGAAGGCAAGATGAGGCATTGCCCTTAAGTCATGAGGTACAGACAGCAGGTTTGAAGGAATCTAAAGTTGGTCACGATCCCTGTGTGCTGCGGATTATTAGGAGGAAGTTTCCTTTAGGTAGCACTTGATCTGGGTCTTGAGTGATAGAAAGGAATGAGGTACATTTGTAGTAGAAAAGACACTGAACTGAGAATCAGGAGACTTGGTTTCTAAAAGTCCCACCTCTGACTCTTTACTTATTGTGTGACTGGGAGTAAGTTACCTCCCTAATCTGGATTTCAGTTCCACTGCCTTTTAATAGGTGAGTTGGACTGGATAATTCTTTCCCCCCCCCCCCCTCCCCCATGAGGCTGGGGTTAAGTGACTTGCCCAGGGTCACACAGCTAGGAAGTGTTAAGTGTTAAGACCACATTTGAACTCGGGTCCTCCTGAATTCAGGGCTGGTGCTCTATCCACTGCGCCACCTGGCTGCCCCTAGATAATTTTTGATATCCCTTTAAGTTCTACTGTCTGATGGTCCTAAAATTTGGACAGGAGAGACAACTGGGTTCAAGCAAAACTGCAGAGAGTAACAGTGCATCTCCCAGTCCATGTCTGGAAAACAGTAGTATTCCTTTGAGGAAAATGAAACAAATCGGGTTATTTCTCATAGAGGGATCAGACCTGCATGTCACAGATGGTTCTCTGAAGCTATGCGGAGCCTCAGTTCCCTCCTCTTTAAAATGGGGTAACTCCATAGATCTGTTGTGAGCAAAACACTATATAAGCCCCCCAAATGCTATAGAAGTGGGAGATATTGTTTAATCTCATGGTCAGGCCTCTGGGGACACAACCTCAGTGACCTTTTATTAGCCCAGCTCGTCCCTCTGGCCATAAGGTTTGGGGCCATACTAAACCCTCCCCACCTTCTTTTCCCCATCCTCTCTCTGGGGAAGATGCCTGACCAGCCACCAAAAGGGATTTGATCAGATTAGGCCTGTGGTTTAACTAGGAGATCCTGCTCAACTCAGAGCTCTCTCTCTCCCTCCAGTTTGGATCACACCCCTTCCCCTGCTTCCCACCCCCTAGCTATCATAGGCGCCTATCTGAGTGTCTTTCCGCAAAGGGCAGTGATATCCTGGCTCTGGTTACTCCTTAAGAGCTAGGGAGAGGCAGGGAATCCACCCTGGCAGAGGTCCCTGAGGTACTGGCGCCACACCCCATGTGCCAGGTTGAATGGCTGACAGGATGCCAGCTTTGTGCATTGTGATACAGGAAGTGACCAGAGGAGCCTCCCCCGCTTCTCTTTCTTCAGGGGCTTAATTTGAGCGCCAGGAAAGTATGATGTATGGATAGGTGAGAGTCAGACTGGCAGAATCCAGCAGGAAAGGCCAAGCGGCCGAGGGTCACCCACTGTCAAGACTCTGCTGAGTGCAGCAACCTTCAAGCATGCCAAAGGAGGGGACCTGGGGTTTGTGGTGGAGGCTTTTCTAGATGGGACAGCCTGGGCAATGCAGGGAGTCAATCTTCAAAAATTCCTTGGGTCATTATCAAATGATAGAATGTTAGAGCCAGACTAACTGGCACCAAGACCCAGAGAGACTTAGTGACCAGCCCAAGGTGACACTGATGAGTCACTGACTGTGGTGCCCTGCACATAGTAGGCACGTTATAAGATTTGTTGAAGATGGGACTAGAACCTATGTTTCCTGACTCCAATTTAATATTTTTACACTACACTAAGGTATGGCTTATTAAAGAAAAATATTTCTTTTTATTCTGAACTTAATGAGCATGTAAAAAAGATAATTGCCAATACAAAATAGGAAAGAAAAGAGGATTATATGTGAGGCCAAAATCCTTATTATGTAAAATTTGCTTTTTGATAATAGCTTTTTATTTTTTCAACTATATGCAGATTTTTTCAAACTTTGCTTTTACAAAACCTTATGTTCCAAATTTTTCTCCCTTCCCTCTCCCTTCCCTAGACAGCAAGCAATCCACTATAGATTAAACATGTGCACTTCTTCAAAACGTATTTCAATATTTACCCTGCTGTGCAAGAAAAATCAGATCAAAAGGGAAAAAAAACACAATAGAAAACAATACACCATTACCACCAAAAATTTGTGAAAATACTTTGCCTTGATCCACATTCAGTCTCCATAGTTCTCTCTCTGGATGCTCATGATTCTTTCCATTACAAGTCTATTGAAATCACCTTGAATCACCTCATTGTTGAAGAGCCAAGTCCATCAGAAATGATCATCACATAAACTTGTGGTGTACAATGTTCTTTTGGTTCTGTTCACTTTGCTTAGCATCAGTTCATGTAAGTCTTTCCAGGCTTTTTTGATTTCATTTTTTATAGAACAATAATATTCTATTACATTCATATACCATAGATACATTCAGGCATTCCTTAACTGATGGGCATCCACTCAACTTCCAGTTCCTTGTCACTATAAAAGTTTTTTTTTTTTTTTTTTTTTTTTAGTACAGAATTCAACAAGTTTTCTTCTGTTTTCTTTCGAATATTTAAAAAAATGCTTCAATGTTTTCCTCCCTCCTTCCTTCCTTCCCTCCCTCCCTCCCTCCTTCCTTCCCTCCCTCCTTCTTTCCCTCCCTCCTTTCTTCCCTCCCTCCCTCCTTCCCTCCCTCCCTCCCTTCTTCCCTTCTTCCTTCCCTCCCTCCCTTCCTCCCTTCTTCCTTCCTCCCTTCTTCCTTCCCTCCCTCCCTTCCTCCCTTCTTCCTTCCCTCCCTCCTTCCTTTCCTCCTTCCCTCCCTCCCTCCTTCTCTCCCTCCCTCCCTTCTTCCTTCCCTCCCTCCTTTCTTCCCTCCTTCTCTCCCTCCATCCCTTCTTCCTTCCCTCCCTCCTTCCTTTCCTCCCTCCCTCCCTCCTTCTCTCCCTCCATCCCTTCTTCCTTCTCTCTCTCCCTCCCTTCTTCCTTCCCTCCCTCCCTCCCTCCCTTCCTCCCTTCTTCCTTCCCTCCCTCCTTCCTTTCCTCCCTCCCTCCTTCTTTCCTTCCTTCCTTCTTCCCTCCCTCCCTCCCTCCCTTCCTCCCTTCTTCCTTCCCTCCCTCCTTCCTTTCCTCCCTCCCTCCTTCTTTCCTTCCTTCCTTCTTCCTTCCCTCCCTTCCTCCCTCCCTCCCTCCCTCCCTCCCTCTCTCCCTCCCTTCCTCCCTTCTTCCTTCCCTCCCTCCTTCCTTTCCTCCCTCCCTCCCTCCCTCCCTCCCTCCTTCTCTCCCTCCTTCTCTCCTTCCTTCCCTCCCTCCCTCCCTCAATGGAGAACAGAAAACCATTGAAGGCTTTGGAGTATAGAAACAAAATTGTCAGATTTAAGCAAAAGGAAGAACCACATGCAGAAAGATCAGAAAATTGGAAAAGGAATGAGAAAGGAGATGGGAACACCTTTCAGAAGCTGTTTCCTTTCTGTCCTATCCATTGTATCCATAGATACTAAATCGATATTCTTACAGCTCGGGTTTGATCCCGCCACTCTCATGCTTAAGAACCTTTCCCTTTGCCCCAAGAATAAAATACAAAATTCTTTGTTATAGAGCCCTTCACAACTTGGCATTAGCCTATCTTTCCAGGTTTATTGCTTATTACTCTCCCTCAACACATTTTACATTCTAGTCCAACTCACCTGACAGTTATTCCAATTCTCTGCCTTTCACGAAGGCTGGGATGTCCTCCCTGTCATCCCCCTCCCCTACTTTTGCAGAATGTCTAGCTACGTTCAAAGTTTAGCTCATAGTCTCACAGGGAGCCTGTTTCTGATCTCTGCAGCCACTAGTGCCTTCTTTCAAGAAATATCTGATCTCAGTACATCCATATCCCCTCTCTCCTGCCAACAGAATCCGAGTTTGTTGAGGGCAGGAGCTATTTATTTTTGTCTTTGTATCCTTTGAGCTTAGCATGGGTCCTGGAATATAGCAAGCACTTATACAATGCTTGTCACATAAATGAATGGGAGATTATTGTAATAGTGTTCTGACTGAGACAAGGATAGCTTGCAGAGTTTTTTCCGTATATATTAGAAGAATGGGGGAGAGGGGGAGGTGGAAAAAATATAAACAGATGATAGGAAAACTTGTCATCCTGGGGTTAGACCGGGGGTCCCAGATGCTTTGCTTGGAACAGTTCCAGGAAATTTGTCACCTCTCTGTCTCAATTTTAAAAACAAAGTTCATGCCTACTTACTTGGCATTTACTTATGGTTTTCTATCCTTGCAAATCAAGTATGAATTAGTTTGTTTTTCCAAGCAGTGCCAGACCTAGGTTAAAGAGTTCAAGAAACTTCGTCCTTGATAGGTGAGAAAGAATATCTATTTCTTGGTCCAATGTCTTGAAGTTTCCAGTCCATATGGATCACTATGGTAGACCAGCTGTTTAGCTTTGACTTAATAGTTAATAGAGGCTATTTATAATTTTCTTTTGTAGTTATAACCCAGTGCTCCTGAGGCCAAGGTCAGAGTCCTGTGTTGAGCAGGCAGCTCCATATGCAGAGATTCCATCTTTAATCAGAAACTGAGCCCAAACATTGACTGAACCTGACCTGGAATTAAATTTTGATCTTGATCATAGACCTGAACTGCAGACTCTGGCTGTGGGAACCCCTAGCAGCTTATAAATGCATGCCATAAATCTTAAGGGAAAACTAAGTGAGAGAATGCGGATAATCTAACTTCACTATTAAAAATACAAAAACAAAGAACCTTTCAAAACTCATCAATAGATAGTGACTCAGGAATATTCTCTTGGTGGAGAAAGATAATGCATTTAGCATCTTAGTAAATGGAGTCCAGAATCTATGGATTTTACATTCCACAGGGAGATTGCTTTTGTTCTGAGGGCACTGAGATAAGTTTAGGGTCTGGAACCAGCAAGGGGATTATCTTTTCTAGTTGAGTGTCTACAGGGGAGGCAGGTGCATTTAACTGTACATTAACACCCTTAATACCCTGGGTGACAGCCCTTGCCCCCAGAAGCTGGGTGCTGACCAAACTCAACATTCTCTTATCCCCCTACCTCAGAAAGGTTACCCTCTGGCTCTGGGATTGAAGAGACCCTCACCCTGACCTTCTAAGAGGGACTGAGTTATAATTTGTGAGTCTTGGGAATGAGGAGGTCCTACAAATTACTATTGAGCATTCCAAACATTGTGTGTGTGTGTTTTTTCTCCATTTCAGATGCTGACCATCTGAAATTATGTTCTTGCCTATTGGTCTTGCTTCTGTACTTCTTTAGTCTTTGAGAATCCTGAAGAACTTTCATGTCCATAATAATGACAATGGTTTACATTTCTGTGGTTCCTCCATGACTATAAAAGCTCTTTTCTTATAATAACCATATGAGGCAAATGGTACAAGTATTCTTATCCCCATTTTAAAGGTGAGGAAACTGGGCCAGTGAATTTAAGTAACATTGAGTAACATTACACAGCTAAATCCAATTCCAATTGGTCAATGATGGACAGAATCAGCTACACCCAGAGAAGGAACACTGGG
Organism: Sminthopsis crassicaudata; assembly: GCF_048593235.1. Lineage (NCBI taxonomy): Eukaryota > Metazoa > Chordata > Mammalia > Dasyuromorphia > Dasyuridae > Sminthopsis > Sminthopsis crassicaudata. The sequence continues at coordinate 450,717,771 of NC_133618.1, read as the reverse complement.
AAATGAGTGTAAACTGTGAGCATTTTTTCTTTTTCTTCCCAGGTTATTTTTACCTTCCGAATACAATTCTTCCTTTGTAACAACAACAACAAAAAAATTCGGTTCTGTGCCTATTGTACCTAGGATATACTATAGCATATTTAATATGTATGGGAATGCCTGCCATCTAGGGTAGGGGGTGGAGGGAAGGAGGGGAAAAATCCAGAACAGAAGGGAGTGCAAGTGTTGTAAAAAATTACCTATGCATATGTACTGTCAAAAAAAGTTATAATTATAAAATTAATAAAAAACAAACAAACAAACAAACAAACAAACAAAAACATTACACAGCTAGAAAATGGTCCTATCACAGAAGCTTCTACATTTTGAGGGATGGGGAATCAGACTTGTGATTTTACTACTATAAGGAACTTCTGATAAGGAAATTTCATCTACCAGTGAAGACTAATTTCTAGTGTTAGGAAAAATGCCTGAGGGATTGAAGGTTTACCCTCAGTCAGTCAACCAGTGTATCAGAGGTAGGCCTTCCATCTGAACCTTATGCTGATAGGTGACATGATCCAAAAGGTTGACCAGGATATCCTTCTTTCCTATTACTAACTGGGCCATAAGGCAAGGAGGTCTAGAGACTCAAAATCTACTCTTTTTCATTGGGATAGACCCATGAATCATCCCCACCTCATCATAGGAAGAAAATTAGAGATAGGTACAATGGAAAAAGAAACTTTAATTTCTCTGGGAAGGTAAGGACGAGCCTCTTGCTTAGTAGTCGGTCGGTGAAGGAGTCACTGTCCCATGAGCTCGAACTCGGTATATGCAGGTGAAGTGGGGGTTTCCCCAGTTGGTCAGTATCTTTAGTTTGATGCAGTTGAAGGGTCTGGAGAGTGTATTCTAGAAGCAAACACACAGAGAGTGAACAAGGCCTGGTCTTGCCCTTCTATCCTCCTCTGGAAGGCCCCCTGAGGGTCCGCTTTGTTATCTCCTCCTTCCTTGCTTCCTCTGTGCTGACCCATGTTCAATAAATCCCAGAGTTAGAAGGAATTCGGAATTCCTCAGAGCTGGAAGGAATCTTGAAAATCACTTAGTTTTGGCCCCCAAGGATTTAGAATTGAAGACACAGGGCAGATCATTGAATCCTACCCTTTTATTTAAAAAAAAAAAATGCAGAAACTGAGTCCCAGAGAAATTAAGGAAGTTGCATAGTGTCACACAGCTACAGTACGGCTGAAATGAGATTCAAATCTAGGTCTTCTAGTGACTAACAGGCTTTCTATTATACACCTTCATTTTATAATTGAGAAAGCTGAAACCTAGAGATGAGAGAACTTTTTCATGATTATTCTATTAAGGGATGTCTAAAATGGGATTCAAACTCAGGATTTCCTGAGTTGAAGGTAGGATTTAGGACTTTTGGATGGCGGAACTTTCATGACAACACAGCCCACTCTCAGTCTCAGCCATCTATGGATTAGGCACAGAGAGTATAATACTTATAATCTATTGATAATCCTTAATCTCATGTCACATGATGATTGTTTCTGGCCACCCCCCAAATGTTTTAGCAGAAAGACTGATGAAGAGACCAAAAAGCAGGTTAAACTTTGACCATGTGATCGTCCATCTGGTCTTGTTTCTGTTGCTATCCTTGGAATGCTTGAGGATCTCTATGGTGGCTCCGAGATATATAAGCAATTATGGAATTCTAGATCCGGAGCTAGGAAGATCTTATTGTCTTCTGGTCCAACCCTCTCAGTTTATAGGGGAGAAAACAGACTCATAGAGGTAAATGTCTTATCCAACATCACACAGCAAGTCACAAAGCTATGAGACAATTTGTAGACTTAATTTATGATTCACTAGCTCTGCATCTAAGTAGCTAATCTCACAAATAGCTAGGATTTAGCTAGTCCTTCAGGGCTTGCAGAACTTTATTTGAACTTTCAGGCTTGCATAACCTTATTTGATTCTTAGAATAGTCCAGTGACTTAGGTGTTATTGTGCTTATTTTATGGATGAGAAAACAGAGACTGAAGTGCTTGGAGGGCATTGGGGGTAGAGGTCATAGATCTTTCAAGATCCAATTTCCTGATCTTAAGTCCTATACTCTATCCACCAAATCACCCAGTCGCTCTCTTAATTTCCTAGCATTTTTCCTTCATTGCTGTCTGACCTCCAGGTTCTCCTTACAGTGAATTGTTTATCTTTTTATTTTATTTTTTGCAGACACTAGGGAATTTCTTGAAGCCAAGCTGGCTATAAGTCAGAGAAGCCAAGGGTGCATAATAATTACAAAGCTAGCTCTTGACTAGTTTCTTTACTGTCTCCATTTTTCCATCTAGCTACCCTGAGTCCTATTTATTTTTATTTTCCTATGGTACACACCCAGTGCAGTATAGGGGTAAGAACACCGGTCCTAGGGGGCAGGATGTCTGAGTTCACAGTGTAGATCTAACATTCTGTGATTCTCTTTCCCTGCTCCCTGATAATTCTGTCCTGAGGGTAAGAGCACTGCTGCTCTTGATGGCCTTTTTTGGGGGGAAATTGAAGAGACATTTCTATTCATATCTGCTACCTCCTTGTTTATACAAATCACACAGACATAGGACCTTCTATTTGCTGTTAATATACTGGATATGAGCGTGTGATTTCCCAGTATGTCAGAGTTCTGAGCTGCCTTGGAAGCAGATGAAACTGAAATTTGCATTGTCACTCATTATTTGTATGAATGGACAAGTAACTTTACTTTTCTGAGCTTCAGTTTCCCAATCTGTAAAATCAGAAGTTGGACTGGAGGACCACAGCTCTTGGGAGCCTGGGAATGGCTAAGCAGCTCCTGAGAAGGAGATGCAGCTCTGAGAGGAGACTAGCCCAAACTAGCCCTGACTTACCTAGGATCTGCCCTGTTCCCTCAAACCCATCCCATCATTTGATACTAGTGACAGCCATGGTTCCCAGTGTCTTATCTCTGCCTGGACTGGGAATAGGAGGAAAAGAGTCCCTGGTTGTGCATTAGGAGACCTGGGCCCAAATCCTGGCTCTGCCAGTAATGCTGTGTGGCCTTTTACAAATGACTTTTCTTCTCTGAGAGTCAGTTTCTTATTATCTTTATAGATAATCTGTTTATGTCCCTCCCTTTCTGAAGCCTTTAAATCTGATGATTCTAACATATAATGGACCAGATAGGGCAGACAGCTGGTAGTCTGGGAGCAAGATGGGAAGTGGGTTGCTTTGGATCTTTAGATCTTGCTTCTGTTCCCTGGTGGAACAGAACTGTTAGCTGGCTGGACCAATAACAGCATAAAAAGGCAAGAGAATGTTGGGATAAGACCATGGGATGGAGCCTCTGGCCTTCTAGCTGTTTCTCTGGGAATAGAGTGCAGGAGTGGTCTTAGAAAAGTTTGTGCTTGAAGGTGTGCATGGATCTTGGGACTTGTGGGCCTGGATAATGGGGAATGGGCTCTGCAAATAAGAATTTTAGCCTACACATATGATCACTTCTGAAGGGCTTGGTAAAGATCTCCAAGAGTTGGTTTCCTGAGCTTTTAGTTAAATCATTATTTCAAGAAATACGATTTGTTATCTAAATGAACTGTCTAAATTTTGCACTGGAATTCCAATTTCTGCACCCAACACCCTCCAATTCTCCCCACCCAATAACCCTCCTTGTACCTGGAGTGGAAACATCTGAATGGCGTTTTCAGGCTGAAACATAAAAGCCCCCAGGAATGTCTCTTCTCTGCTTTTATCACTGATGCCCTTCGGAGGCAAGGATGACAGGGTGAGGGGCCAGGTAGCAGAGAGATGAGCATGGGGGGTTGGGTGTTTGCAATCTTAGGGGAGCTAAAGAGGAGACGTTGGCCTATCCAGGTAGTGCTGGCACTATACATATTGAATCCTGTTCTGTTTCATAGAATTTCAGAACTGGAAGGGACCTCAGAAACCAGCCATTCCAACCCCCTGACTGATGGAGGAGTCCTCTCTGTAGAATTTTCAGACAAGTGGTAACATAGCTTCTACTGCTGTGCTGGGGAACTCACCACCTCTCAATCCAACACTTTCCATTTTTCAATAATATATTTCAATAATATATGTTTTTAGGAAGTTTTTTCTTATCTTGAACTGAAATGGGGCTCTGTAACTTCTACCCGTTGCCTCTAACCCTTCTCTGGGGCAATGTAGAACAAATTTAATCTTTTTCTATAGGGCAACCCTTTATGTATCTGAAGACAATTATCATGTCCTTCCCCCAATCCCACAGTTCTTTCATAGTTCTTTCAGGAGATGTTTGTATGTATAGCCTTTAGTTTTCTTAGCAACTTGATCATCTTCCTTTGGACATAAGTTGTCAATGACTCTCCTACAATGATATTTTATTAAATATTATTATTAATTTTATATATATTTTAGAGAGGAGGACAGTAGGACTGTCCCTTCCCTCTTTCCCTCTGAACCCCTTGCTTCTATTAATTAAGTCTAGTATTAATGCTAATGGACATTAAAAATTTTATCTGGCACATGCTCCTTCATAGTGAGTTTATAATCCACTAAAAATCTTTTTTAACACTCCTGCATCAAAGGTCAAGGGTAGCCCTGATTTTTAAAAAAATATTTCCTCATGTCTGCATATGCTTTAGAGTCTGCCAAATATTTCCCCATCCATCATCTCATTTGATCCTCATAGTATCTTTGTAAGAAAAGTGCGGACATTTTCTGCATTTTGCAGAGGAGGAAGAAGGAACAGAGAGGAAAGTGACTTAACCCAAGTCACTCAGCTAGGAAACATCCTGAGGGCTTTCCCTCAGCTCCATGACTCGTAGGCCATACTGCTGTGAGTAACACTTTGCCTGTTCTCCTGGGGAATGCATTGATAAAGACATGGGAGGACTGAGGTTGTTTAACCAGGAGAAGAAGCAGAGGTGTGATCTGAGGATTGTCTTCAACTACACAAAAATCCCTTGGAGACCCAGTCTGTGGAAATCAGACTAGGCTAGAACCATCTCCAGCCCTAGCCCTGCCACTGAGTGTTGTATCATCTGGGGCAAATTACTTCATTCCTCCTGGGCTAGTTTCCCTTTCTGTAAAATGAGGGATTTAGGTCTCTCTGATGTTCTGTGTTCCAGATGGGTAAAAGAATACTATTTTTATACCTGAGAATCACCATCATCTGCAAAAACCCTGAGAAATAGAAATTTAATTTTTCTTTTCTTTCTTAGAAAGTGAATCACTATCACAGGTTAGGAGCCACCTTCCAGAAAGAGAGCTTATCCAAAATGCTAATTTCTGAATTTCTAAGTTGGAGCCATCTGATGCAACAGCATTCCTATTGTGCTTCTGCCTCCCATCCCTTGCACTTGTGACTTTTCTCTTCCTCAGAAGGAAGGCAGAGACAGTGTCTTGAGCCCATGGACACATTGCTTAATGGTCTGGCCTTCTACAGCTGGGTCAGCATAGAATAAATAGGCAGCTGTCTAGGTGGTATGATTTAACAGCTTCTAAGAAGGTCCCCCACTTAAAAAAAATCATTTACTGCTTGTTCTAAAGGAAAAAATTGGATTTCTTGGAATTAAATGTTTCACTTTCCTTGAAGTCCTATTAAAAAAAATTAAATATTCCTGGAGTTCATACATTTAATTTAGTTTGAACATAGATGTTTCCTCTATGACAAGAAAGACTGATTTACCCAAGAACACTGGGAAAGTAAGTACTTGAAAAAAAGGAAAAGGGCTGTCTTCACTGTTTCTTTATTAGTCTATACCCCCCGAGGCATTCCATTTTACTAACTTCTCACTGTTACATGTTCTAGCGAAGCAAAGAGCTTCTGGGCACCAGGCAGGCAATGGTCCTAACAGGACAACCAGAGCTGGTACTTTTCAAGCCTTTTCCTCCCCTTGCCCCATGCCCCTTGTCTGTCTCCAGACTGATCACTCACATAGACGACAAAGTCCTTAGGGGCTGTATCCAAGTTGCCTGACAGGGAGATAGTTTTTGGGATGTGCTGAATCGTAATATTGGTGAGGAAGATCTTCCTGGCCAGGCGGATGACAACTTGCCCGCGGTCTCCTCTGAATGCCCAACAGTTGCCAGGGGTCACGTTGGGCTGGAGGGAGAACAGGCACATGAACACCCGGTCAGGTTCCCTTATCCTGCTTATCCCTCGGGAACGGCCGCTGGGAATCCCCATGGTGGAATTCTGGCTATCCTTGCACATGGTGGGGACGGAAGGAGCATGAAGCAAAAACTGGGAATGGCTCATTGTCTGTCTCTATGATGTCACCCACACAGAGCTAGCCGAGCTCTGGATCTGAATGTTAGAGCAAGGTGGGGGCAGAGTGTGCTCCATGCTGTGCTCAAAGGCGAAAGCTTCAAGCAGGACAGTTTCAGACAAACCACTCTTCCAGAGCAATCTGGAAGTGGGTTCTGCTTTAGGGTGGGCTCCTCTAGCTGAAAACCTTTACTGCCCCTATTGTGTGCAATTTTTAAGACTGAAGGGACCTTAAAGACCTTCTATGGGTAGATTATGAGCTATTAATTTCTCTCTGTGTGTAGGTGAGACTCCTTTTGACAATCTAATGAAACTTCAGGTTCCACTGACTGCCCTAATCATCCATATGTTGGGACCCCTAAAAAGGGACTGACCAGGAACCCTGGGAGGCAAAGTATGGTGGACAGAGCTGGGCTTCTCATCAGGAAGACTTGTATTCAAATGCAGCCTCAGACACTTGCTGTGTGATCCTGGGCAAGTCATTTAATCTCTTTTTGCCTCAGTTTCCTCAAATGTAAAGTCAATAGAATAATATCAACCTCCTAGGCAGTTGTGGGTATCAAATGAAGTAATATTTGAAAAGTGCTTGATACATAGCAGATGCTTAACAAATACTTGTTTCCTTTCTTTTCCACTAGTGGATGAGTCTAAAGGGATTTGCAGTGATATCAATAAAGAAGGTAGCTGACTGCTTCATTTGATAATGATAAGACTGAGACTCAAACAGTCCATAAGCGCGTCAGGTGGGATTTAGACTCAGGTCTCCTGACTCCAGCTAGAGATTTCCCTTATTACTTAGGACAGTGAGTGACTGCAGCAGCCTGTACCAGTCACCACTAGAGCCTTGAGGCATCTGGCCTTTCACTGAGGGGAAGGGCTTCCCCATTGTCTAAGTTGGAGCTATTCAAAATTACCCAGTTCCCCAGTCAGATACCTTGCAAGATGTGCACCCATGCTAGTGAATGATTCTCAGATACCAGTCACAGCTCCAGAACTGGCAGAGACACCAGAGGCTGTCTATTGCAGTCCCTTCATTTTGCAGATGAGAAAATTGGTTAATGTTAACTATTAATGAGATTAAATGACTTGTTCACAGGCACACAGGTATTAAGCATCATTTATGGGACTGGAATCCAAGTCTCCTGACTCCAGAATTCGTGTTTTTACCATTAAATCATGTGCTCCCCTTTTTACCTCTCCCGGATCACTGGGTTTGAGGGTAAACTCCCATCTGGGTAAAGAGAGAGAATATCACAACTGATCTCAACCCAGAAGCCAGGCAGAGTCAGGAGCTAGAGATGCTCAGAAATGCCAATTTTTTTTCTTTTGGAAAAAGTTTATTTTTATTATTATTATTTTTTTTACAGTGTCCTCACTTCCCAATGACTCTTCTCCTTCATCCCCTTCCCAGTGATGCAGTTTAGTGAAACAAATCAGCTTAGCCATGCCTGAAAGAGTATGCCTCATTCTATACCTCCTCTCTGCTGAGAGGGAGAAGACATGCTTTAGGATCAGAAGTCAAAATTAATGATGGGGTTAATTGATGAAGTGTTTGCTAAAGGCTGGTTTTTCTTTGTAAATTAAAACAATTTCAGAAAGTTTTATTGATTTAAATTGTCTTTTTACTGCTGTCACACTACCTCCATGAAAAATATTTCTTTTAACAAAGAAAATAAGTTTCGGCCAAATTATCTGTCTCTGCACCTATTTCTGCCAGTTTATGTAAAATTCTACCCTCATGGTCTTTTACTACTCTAAGATAAAAGGAAATTGGGTTTTATCCTTGGTCTTCTGGGACAAAGATAAAAGGGTATTTATTTCTAATGAAATCTTTCTCTCTTTTATGTTGATTAGAGTGTGCCTCTTTCATTTCCTCTCTGTCACCTAAGTCAAGGAGAGGCAGAGCTGAGGCTGCAGAGGATAAATGGACCAACACCAGAGCGATTCAAAACTCTGGAGCACCCCCGCAGGATTGAGGTCCTGGAATAGTGATAGCAATGACAATTTACATTTCCGTAGTGTTTTATCATTTATCAAATACCTTTCTTATGACAATTCTATGAGACAGATTACTATAATAATAAAAATAAATAACAATATAATAATAATGAATAATAAAAAATAATAACATTAGATCTTTAAATAGGGCTTCTCAGTTGGCAGAGTGCTTTAAGCACATCATCATCTGGACTTCAGAATAACCCTTAAAAGTAGCCACCGTATTATTCTCTCCATTTTATGGATTAAGCTCAGTGATGATGAGTCAAGGGGCAGGAGTTGGACCCCAGTTTAACTCCTTTCTAGCATTTTATCTATTATGTCATCTTCTTTTGGGGAAGAATAAAGTTTAGGATTGGGATTGGAGAATGGAAGTGAATTATTTAAACTTACAAGTACATGGTTCCAGCTACATGGCTTAGTGGTAGTGCCATGAGTCTAGAATCAGGAAGATCCATCTCCCTGAGTTCAAATCCAGCCTCAGACACTTACTAGCTGTGTGATTCTGGGCAAGTCACATAACCCTGTTTACTTCAGTTTCCTCATCTGTAAAATGAGCTAGAGAAGGAATAGCCATTCCTGTGCCTTTACCAAGAAAAGTTCAAATGGAGTGACAGGAGCCAAACAGAACTGAGATGACTCAACAGCAACACAGTGAATCTGTGGAAGAGTTGAGTCTTGGGCACAGGTCATCTGCAAAGTTGTTTCTCCATTGAGCCAGCATTTCTGACAGCCCTTTGTGATCTCCAATTACTTCATGTCCATTTGGCTTCTTTCCCAGTATAGCCCAATGGAGGCGAGGTGGGATATTAGACTTCTCTAACTCTCACAGTGACTTGTTCAGAGTATATAGTGGATACTCTGCATGTGTGCATTGATTGACTCATTGATTATAAGCGAGGATCCTTGAAATAAAAATCACATCATTCTTAGCACATCTACACTCTGCCTCTCCTTGGCAATTGGGGTTAAATAAATTGCCCAGGGTCACACAGCAAGTAAGTGTTAAGTGTCTGAGGATGATGCACTTTCCACTAGCCATCTAGCTGCTCAGGACATCTACAATCTCATCCTACAAATATGCATTATACTTTGAGGTTTTCCTAGAGATTGATTGACTTAAAATCACTTCTTCACTGTATAAGGCAACCACAAGGACCTCTAGGAAAACTCTTATTGACTGATGGATTATAATGAATAACTCAGGAAAAGAAGCTTCACTAAGTTGAATCAGCTCAAAGGGTCTTCAATTACCTACATTCTTTACCTATTGTGGTTTAAGCAAATCTTTTTTTTTTTTAACTGAAAAAAAAACCCATATATGTCAGTCCATCAGTATCAGGCATAGATTACTCTGCTGACCCAGTACAGTGCATTTGCTTAAGGGCATGTACACAGTGGATATCAGAGAGGATATCAGAGGCAGTTGTGATGTAGTGGAAAGGATGGGAGGGGATAGGAATCTAGATTTTGGCCCTGGTTTTGTCAATGACTCAATATAACCTTGTGCAATTACTTTCCTCTGAACCTCAGTTCTCTTCTCAGTTCTGTTCTTGATGATTTCTAAGGTTCTTTGCAATTTTAGAATTTTATTATTTTTGAGGATATACAGGTATCGCTAACGATGACACAAGAGGATAACATGTGAGAATGGCATTTAGATAGATTTAATGAAGGTAAGAAGTACAAATTAATAGAATTCAAGCTATGCCCTGAAGACTTAATACATTAAAATAATGGTGGGGGGTGGTTCAATAAAAGCTGGCTTCTTGGAGGTGACTTTTAAGCATTCCTTTGTCCTAAGAAATTAGGGGGAGTATTTGGAATAATCCTCTGGTGAGAAAAGTAAAGTAAAAAAACCTAGTTTTTGTCTGTGCCATGTGCCCAGATATTGGGGAGAACCAGGACTACTTCATTAACTCTGATGTAACTAACTCTTCTCCTAGTTTTAGAATAATAGACAAATGCGTGAAAGCATTGGATCCATTAAGGGAAGAAAGGAAGTGGGACCATTTTGTTTTTGGAGTGTGCCCTAGTGTTTCCACTCTTGATAAGCTGAGAGCACAGCTAGCATACTTAAACAAGGAGAAGCAAATTTTGGTGTATTGAGACAGGTCCCTGTACAATAGGAGGCAGGTAGAACTCATGTTGTAGCAAGACAGAATGGTTTGGAGTTTCCTGATATTCTCTCTTTTGCTTGGGTTGGTATGTTTGCTGGGGTGTGAAATCTAGTCCAGGGAGAAGATTAGGAAGGTGTATTTTTCTCTGAATTTCTTGTATGGTATGTCTGTAGCTATATTGCTGGACTGTCCTAAAGTCTGGGTATAGTTAGCATCATTTAAGAGTCGATTTTATTTAGGAATGCTTAAACCTCTCTCTCTCTGTGTGTGTGTGTGTGTGTGTGTGATAAACTCCTTTGACAATCTAGTCAAGCTTATTGAACCTTTCTCAGAATGTTTTTTAAATGCACAGAACAAAACACACAGGGTTATGAAGGAAACCAGTAATACTGAAATTCAGGTATCAAAACATAAAAAAAAAGTTCAAAAGACCTTAGGTTAAAAACCCCTCATCTAAAATGATTCAAGTTCTGTTCTTCCTATTCCCTGAGACTTTAAAAGTTCCCAAATGTAAAAATAAGTTGTTTAGTTACTTATGTTTCTGCCTTGCCAAGTCATATTTGAATTAAGCCCCTGAGCAATTTTTTTGTAATAAATGGCAGACCTTCATTCCATGATGGATGCCTGTGACATGATTGTTTCATGTCAAATGAACTATTGTGCTCTCCCAAATCCACTTCATAAATCTACTTCATATGTCATTTCAATGTGGCCAGTGAATTCCCATAAAGAGGCATCCATAAGCTACTGTTGTAAGCTCTGTCCCAGTGGGGGCTGCATGTCTGTAAGTATCATCTGAGGCTATTCTTTTTCTTCAAAGTGGGCTCACTAGGGCCTAGGAATAGGCAATAGGACCAGAGTTCATATCATCAACTACTGGACAAAATCACAATGGGATCCCAGGGATTTCTAGCCTTACCTCCAGGATGACATCAGGTGGATGTGCAAAGTTCCATAGTCGGAACCAGCTCCAGTAAGATCTGGCTTTGTCACAACTGTAGGTGGCAGATGTATGTTCAAAATCAATGGTCCCTCCTGAAAACCAAAACCAAAACTCATTATTTACATAAAGTCTTTCATTTTGCAAAACACTTTTTTCCTAATAACTATGTGAAGTAATGAGAATTAGTCAATCAGCATTTATTAAGCACCTACTATATGCAGGTACTGAACTGAGCATTGGGGATAGAAATTAAGTCTAAAATAATCTCCACCCTTGAGGAAATAATAGTCTAATGAGATTATTATTAATGAAAGTGCCATATTCCTATTTTATAGTTGAAGAAACAAGTTGAGAGGTTGTGATTTTTGCCTAGAATCCACCAAGTATAAAATCTGGAACTTGAACTCAAATCTTCTGACTCCAAGAACCTCTGAATTGCACTGCTTCTCAATAGTAAGTAGCACCTACAGACAAGATCTGCCCCTGCCAAGGACTGAACCTCATTTCAGACAGGAACGGTCTTTAGCTTGACTTGGAAACCTAAGGCCACTAGAACTATTAATTAATAAATCAATTTATTAATTGCTTATATTTAGTATTTATTAATTATTTATATTTAATTAATAATATTCTTGTCAAGAGAATGTATGAAAACTCAGCCTCTGAGCAAGATCAAGAAAAACCATAATGCTAGTCCCTCTAAAAATATTTCATTTCTCATTCACTTGTTTCATCTTCCTCTGTCACCGTAATCTTTGTTTAGGCCCCTTTTCCCCCATGGGAAAATCCAACTAAAACTAAGTTCAGAGCATCTTTTCCTTTATTGGTTTTAGAAGCAAAACAAATGGCCTTTTACTAGTTTCATATTTCAAATACAAGAACCTAAAGAAAACCTGCTGAGAAATGAACCTAAGAACAACAATTCATTTGAGCAGACAAAGGATTAGAGAAATAGAGAGACTAGATGCAAGAATAGGGTTCCTACAACTCCCTGTAGTTATTTTGTAGAAAAACAAGTTGCTCAATCTCTTAATTACTTGGTATGGAAGGACTTTTCTTGGGTCAACTGTCTTGTGTATTCTCTGAACACTATTTTCCCAACAAGTGTCATCTTACTAAAGGTCAATAATGAACTTAAGAATCAAATCATTATTGTTTCTGCCAGAAATCTGAGCTGAAATCATGGGTAATTGGTAGACTTCTTTCACCTCAACTCTCAGCCAACAAAGTACTTGTCACAAGTCTTTACAGCCATTCCATCTTCAGAGGTTCCAAAGCACAAGCTGATAGACAGTTGTGGATCCTGCCCAAATGCTACCAAAAAGAGTATACCACCTGTGGCATTATTCCTGATAGACTTGTTTATATACATTATAAAAAGCATAGGTTGATTATGCTGAGATTTATGCATATACCTCAGTGTTTTTAGGATGTTAATCAATGTTTAAGAAACAAGTTGCAAATGTCTTTGGCAAGATACTTTTAGACTTTTTGATTCCCATCAAAGTCATTATTTCCTTGAGTAACTATTTGCTAATATCTTGAATAGGTGAATTGATTCTGATCAATACTGATGTTTCAAATGTTTTCTGGATGTGGATTCTCTAGAGCCATGATACCCTGATGCCCATTTTCCTACTGACACCAGCAACCTCCCTAGAAACATGAGATTTACTCTAATGTATATCAAGTATGGCTAGTGGATAGTGCATTATTTAGTCATCCTTTCATAGGTTGTGTTTTCCTTAGCAGTTTCTCTTAGAATAATTCTAATATAATGATCACATGAAATCCATTGTTCCAGCATGGTATCCTCAATTCATACTTTTTTTTTTTTTCTGAGGCTGGGGTTAAGTGACTTGCCCAGGGTCACACAGTTAGGAAGTGTTAAGTGTCTGAGACCAGATTTGAACTCAGGTCCTCCTGAATTCAAGGCTGGTGCTCTATCCACTGCGCCACCTAGCTGCCCCCTCAATTCGTATTTCAATCTTTATCATCCCTTTTGCTTAAAGTTGTATGAATTCAAGTGGGATGGACCCCTAAACAATTAAGATTCAGGCTTCTGACAGAGCCACTTTGCAATTCTCCTTTGAGTGCATCCATCACTCATGAGGTCTTCCAGACCAGAACTGTTGCAGAAAACAGTTCTGTCTCTTAAACTCTATTCTGCAGCAAAAAATCGGATAAACCAAATGAAAATTATGTGTAGTTACACTAATATTGTTTTAAGAATGACTTTGAATCAACTTATGTCCTATATAATGCACATGAACAATTCTACCAGGAATAAAGACACAGATTTTATACTATTCTTGGTGGTGTTTGGGCCAGTCACACCTGCCTTTTAGCTTGTGTTTTTGAATCTCAGAAGATAGAGAGGCTATAAAGATTTGTGACCAGTGTTTGTTGACTGAGAGATGAGTTGAAAGAAGTCAACCAACTAGCCATGGACTAGCCAGGAAAATTCTGACAGAAACAAATAGTGGTATGATTCTTGAGTTAATGAATCGTTAAGACCTTTAACAGATGACACTCATTGAAAAACTGGTGTTCAGGGAACACACAAGAGAGCTGACTCAGGGAAAGTCCCTCGATACTAAGTAATTGAGAGATTGAACAATTTATTTATCCACAAAATAACCCCAGAGTGTATGAGGGATCTTATACAGGTACTTCATTTCAACTTCCCTGTGGGGAAGTTAATGAAACTTTCTGGTAAGTAAGAAAAAAAAAATAATGGTCAGTCAACTAAGTAGATTAGGAAGAGAAGGTACAGAAGCCAATAACTTGTAGACAGACTACTTTCCTTGGAAAAAAATCCCGTATACTAAAAATCCCTAATTTTGTTTAGACCTGGAAGGGAATTTGGTCCATAGAAAAGAGCAGAACTGAACAAGTTCTTTCTTATTTAGTGCTTTAAGCATAGGGATCCTTAGGATACAGAGACAATACATCATCATCATCAATCATAATGGTAACTATAACATTTATATTGCCAGACACATATGTGCTAGATACAGTGCTAAGCTCTTTACAGATATCTCATTTGATTCTTACAACAGTGCTGGGAGGTGGGTGCTCTTAGTATCCATAATGTTTAAGAATGAAAACCTGTTTTTTTTACAAATTCAGTTTTGGAAATATAGACTGATAGCTATTGAGAGAATGAGGATATGAGAGAGAAAAGGGGGATGCTTATGGAGGGCAATTTGCTGGAGAAGAAGGGAGTAAGATAGTTTCAAAGGTGCATATGGAAGAGTGAAAGGCCATCTATTCATCAGAGACTAAAGAGTGAATGGGGAGTGATGTCGAGGTGTGTGACATATAGGAAAGGGAAGAAGAGGGAACATTGCAAATGGACTTTATTTCCTCAACAGAGGTTGAACTTCTCAGCAATGAGATATGGAGGATTACATAGTATATCAGACTTGAAGAAAGAAGAGGTTTGGAAAATTTTTGTAGGGAATACAATAGAGAATCTCTTGGGGAAGGGAGAAAATACTATATTGAAGACCAATTTCAGATGAGATAATATAGAATTGTAGTGGATCCAGAGCTTAGTCACCATGTTTGTAAAACTTCTGCCAATTCTATTTAGCAGTCTATATATAGGAGCAGAAGATACAGATGGTGGGAGTAACTCAGGACTGGGTTTTGGTAAGGTGGGAAAAGCAGTAGAACATGGGATGAGAGATTTCAGAGCAGAGGAAAACATAGCTTTAACCTAGATAACTAAAGGGGAGAGAGTAGTAATGAAGACCTGGAGAGCACTAAAGAGCAGGGAGACTGGAAGTCATTAAGAGGACAAAAAATAGACATAGGAGAAGTTATACATGGAAAATGAGAAACGAATTTCAGACCTTTTGATCACCTAAGTTAAACAGATGTGGTTACCAACTTAGTAAGGATATGTGGGTGGAGTGGAGGAAGAATTAGAGCATTTTTAGGAAACATTAATATTTACATCTAAGTTCCCTAATATGGTGGAGAGGATGACTGTGATCCAAATACTGATCTCTTTGAGATAAGTGGGAGAATGTATGGTTATCAATAGATAATAGTCATCAGGGACTGGGTTTGGTGATTGATTTGGATTAAAAGTCCTTCAAAGTATGAGGAGTTTGCTGAAGCAGAGCTGCAGAGGAGAGTATGAAAATGGCAATGGGGAACACGGAGTATTTTGCTTCCTATTCCAAGACTAGTATATTTATTTATATTTTAGTATATATATTTATATTTCAAATATATATACTATTTAGTATATATACTATTTATATATATACTATTTAGTATAATAATATATTTAGTATATATATTTTAGTATAAATATAATAATATATTTAGTATATATATTTATATTTTAACTAGCTTATTTGTAAGGGTTTAAGGAGTCCAAGAATAGATGCTCAGGATACAATGCCAAATGTAGGCAATTAGATTTTTTTCAGTAATGGAAGATAGAAGGAACACAAGAGAAGTTAAAATGAAGGGAAATTTATTAATTATGGAATTAGAATTCCGGAAGACACAGTAGAAAGTTTGGGCAGAACTGGAATGAGAAATTGTAAGAGCATGGTTGAAGGAGATGAACATAAGAATATGGGGACAGATGCTCTGAAGGAGGATGCTTTAGGCCATCAGGATTCAGTATCATTGGAGTAAAATTGTGTTACCATAGGGAGTTGTAAGACTATTCCTTTGCCACCCCATAATCTCCAGAGTCAAATATGATCTTCTCTGTTTGACATTCACATCCCTTCAAAACTTGGATCCAACCTCCCTCTCCAGCTTTTTTACATATTAATCTCTGGTGTATACTTTTGTGTAGCCAAACCACACTCCCACATGATGTATCACCTCTTGTGCCATTTGTTCCCAAGGTTTGATCTTGCATCATTGTCACTTCTTAGAATTCCAAATTTCTTTTAAAACTTAGCTCATATGCTACCTCCTGTAAACAGCCTTCATGATCCTATCTGCTGGTTTTTCCCAGTTATCTAAAAGTTATCTTTTATTCATCTTGTACAAACTTAGTTTGTATGTGTATGTATTACTGTCTTCCTTTTTAGAATGTAAGCCTCTTGAAGTCAGGAATTTATATTTTTGATTTAACATTTAGCACTCTGCCTGGTACATAGTAGGCACTTAATAAATGTTTGTTAATTGATTGATCATTAAATTCTGTTCCCCTTTTATTGCATTTAATCAATTTCCAAGTCTTCTACTTTTACAAGTCTCACTTATCTGTCTTTTCCTACTCAAATCACAATTCAGGCCCTCATTTCCTCTTCTTCAGATTATTGTACTAACCTCTTGTAATTGGCGATCCTTCCACCAGTCTTTCCCCTTTCCAATTTATCCTCTATACAGTTGCCCAATTGACACTCCCAAAATATAGATTTCATCATTCTATTTCCCTATTCAAAAACATCCAGAGGTTCCCTATTACCTTGACCATAGGCTAAAATAAGAATTCCTCCATTTGGCATTAAATAAAACTTTTCACAATGTGATTCCAACCCAGAGGTACTGCAGAATAGCGGGGAAAGGATTAGATTTAGAAAGAGAGGATATATATTAATTCGCATCTTTGTCATGTACTACTTGTGTGACAGTGGGCAGATCACTTAATCTTTCTAAGTAGCAATTTTCTCATCTGTAAAGTGAGGGGAAAATAGGATTAACTAACCTTTAAGATCCCTTCCAGCTCAAAGTTATAATTATATGATCCTCCCTTTCCAAGCTTTTTATATGTCACTCCTTTCACACATTCTTTGTTCCAGTTAAATTTATGTATTTGCTGTTTTTTTCAGATGTCCCCATATCTTTAGATATGTATATATACATATATATATATATATGTATATATATATATATATATATATATAATATGAAATTTGGGGAAAGAGACCTACCCAGGTGCTAGTAGACTCCTTCCCCAAAATTTCATATTATATATATATATACACACATACACACAAATATACACACATAAATATATGTGTAATGTATACATATATAATATATCTATGTAGGTAATTATCTATTTATGTACATATTATATTTATTTATATGTGTGCAGTGATTTCCCTCCCTCACTCCTCCCTCCACACACACATATATGTGTATATGTTTGCATGAACATATATGTATATATGTGTGTGTATATATATCACAAGTCATTTGTCTACCTATCTATCTCTTCAATAACGGGGAATCCACTATTTCCCAAAGTAACTGATTTCCTGAAGTCCTGTCCATATTTTTGACTAGATTTGGTAAAATGGTTAAAAGCATGGGGAATGTCAATTAGTCTTAGAGATTCTAGAAAGGAGTGACTACCTTTAGCTAGGGAAATCAAGGAAAGCATCAGGGAAGAGGTAGCATACAAGTTAAGAATGGGTAAGGATGATCTTTGGGAGTGTCTGCTAGCTCTAAGAGGCTTTGATTACATACCAATCGATTTCAAGGCAAAATCAGGCTTTTCAATGTAGTCTCCTTGTATTTTTTTCATTATATTCTGTGCCACTAGGTCCTAAAGATAAAGAAAATTCAAGGTGTATATCTGGATAATCTTATATCTATATATTTGTGCTCATTCATATAGACTGGCAATCAAAAAAGCTAGGCCTGTGACCAAAAATGTCATATCTAGCAAAATTATCCATAATATTGAATGAAAAAAAATGGATATTCAATGAACTTGGAGATTTTCAGGACCTTCTTTCAACTAAACCCGAATGCAATAGAAAATCTAACATATAAGAGCCAATATCAAAGATCATTTCAAGGAACTTAACATGGACAAATTGTTTTATGTTTTTTCCATGGAAATGTATACCATATGTTTAAGATTGACATCAGCAATTGGGGAGCTTAAAAGAAAGATTGTAGTAAAAAAGCAAAAACTACCTAGGAAAAAATAAAAATAGTAATTATGGTACTCAAATGAGGTTCAGAGAAAAAATAGACACAGAAACATTGGTGGGGGGGAGAGGAGGGCTTACATTGGCTATGGGTTATACAGACAACATTATATATATATATATATATATATATATATATATATATATATATATATATACCATCAAGGGTATAGCATCCTTCAAATATATAATGAAATAAGGAGGGAGAGAGGTGGAGGGGGAAGCAAAGATGGGGGGAAGAAAGAAAATAAGGGAGGGATATATAAGTGGGGAGAGGTTAAGTAATAGCAAGGCAAGTTAAAGAACAGATTTAGAGCAGAAGAGTTAGCAGGAATAGAAAAGGAGAAGTAAGTCAGACTTAAAGATTCAGTTAAGAGAGAAATCTACATTCTTTGTCAGCCATAGTTGTGTATGCATGTTTGCATGTGGGTGGATATTTGTGTGTATGTGTATATATGTGTATACATGTCTGAGGATATGCAGATATATATGCATGTTGCTCTATGTATGTGTGTATATATAGATTTGTGTGTGGGTTTGTAGGTGGCTGTGAATGTATATGTGAATATATATGTGTATGTATATATATATTTATATATGTATATAATATATATCTGTACTTAACTATAACCTGCTTGGAGAATGAAAGGGAATAAAATTTTAAAAGTGCATAGGAGGGAACAAAAAATAACCTACAAAGAAGCAAAAATAAAGGTGGACATTCATGAATATAATTTCTTCTGCTACTATATATCCTATCTTGAACTGGTAATTTATTCTTATATATTTCAAATATTCCCTGATATTCTTCTGGGCACTTGACAATGTTCTGTTCTGTTCTTTTCTGTTTTGTTTTCCTTTTCTGTTTTTCTTTTTTTTTTCTATTCTGTTTTATTAAGTAAAATAAATTTAAAAAAAAGAATAAATGAAACAAATACTAGAGGAACAGAATTGGAAAAGAAATGAACTATGGGAAGAGGAATTGGGAAGGAAATTAACAATTTGTCACAAGAGTTTCAAAACTTTGTCCAAGCAAAATATTGCCTAAAACTTAGAAGGACCAAAAATGACTTCAAGAGACAATAAGAAATATTAAGACAAAATGAAAAGACTGGAAAAAATAGAATAAAGTACAAGGTATCTTCTAGCAAAAACAAGTCATCTGGAAAACAGATCAAGAAGAAAAAATTGGCTTATTAGACAATTTAAAATTTATGACAAAAAACACCCAGATACCATAGTTTAAGAAATCAAAAAAGAAAACTACATGAATCTCTTAAAACCAAGTGCAAAGTGGCAATAGAAATAATTCACCAGTCAATGTCTCGGGAAAAAAAAAAACCCAAATGAAAATTCCCAGGAACACTGTAACCAAAATCTAGATTTTTGAGGTCTAAGAAAAATTACTGCAAGAAACCATAAAAAAGAATTCAAGTACTTAAGATCTACAATCAGAATCACACATCATTTAGCAGTCACTATTTTAAAGGAATAGAGTTTGGAATACTATATTCCAGAAAGAAAAATGTAAAGACTTGATAGCCAAGAATGATTTACCCAGCAAGAAGGAATATGATGCTGCAGGGGAAAAATAGACTTAAAAAAAATTAGAAGACTTCCAAGCATTCCTCATGAAAAGACCAAAAGCATATAGAAACTTTTGAGGGGCAGACACAGGAATCAAAAGTAACATTTAAAGGTAAAAATGCTGCTTACATTTTAATAAGGAGATGATACATGCATCTCTTTTGAACACAATGACCATTAGAATAGAGGGGGTTTAATTAAAGTCTAATTAAGGAGAAATTCTGAGAACATTATGTCTTGATGATTTAAAAGGAAAAATGTGAAGGTTCAGGAGAGGAATTCACTGTGGAGGCTAGTAAAAGAGAAAGAGAGAAAGGTGATCAGCAAGTAGAAGTCTATACAAACAGAGGAGGAGGGGGAAACAGTTGACATGAACCCCACTTATCAGAAGATATTATGGTTCATTTATAAATGATGAAAGGAAGAAAAATATACATATGCATAATTGGATACAGAAATAGATTTACTTCTACAGAAAAATACAAAGAATTAAGGTGAGGATAGATTAAGGAAGGGTTAGTCCTAAGCAAAACAAACTTAAGAATGTTTAAAAGTATAACTCTTTTTGCCATAGCTAAGAACTGGAAAGTGAGAGGGTACCTGTTAAATTAAGAAATGACTGAACAAATTGTGGTAATAAGAATGTGATGAAATTTGATAAATGAATGTGATGGAATAATATTATTCTGTGAACAGTGATGAAGGATGTCATTTCTGAGAAACCTGGGACTAATATGAACTGATGCAGCGAAGTGAGCAGGGCTAGAATTATTTATACAAAGACAACAATATTATAAAGTCAAACAATTTTGAAAAACTTAACTCCAATCATTATAGTGATCAACAATGATTGCACAGAACTAATGAATAAACATGCTACCCACTTCCTAATAAAGTGAAAAACTACAAGAGTGCAAAATTGTGTGTATATATGTGTGCATGTTTGTGTATATATGAATATGTGTGTATATACATAGCATATTTATATGTATCTCTCTCTCTCTCTCTATATATATATATATATAAACCTCACATGCATTTCATAAATTCTGTATACTTTTTGGAATAAATAATGATACAAATATATGTAGATACATATGTATATAATATTGTATATTTTGATATAGCCAATGTGAAAATTTGTTTTGCTTAATTATATATGTTTGTAAGAGGGTTTATTTTTCTTTCTTCTTCAGTTGGGGATGAGAGAATATGGAAGGGAGAAAAGGTAGATTTTTGTTGACTGAAAAATAAAATTTAATGCAAAAGCTATAAGTGCAGGTTAAGTCAATTTTGAATCACATGGACTTCCCAGGGCTCCCAATCCATGATAATGATCATGGGAGGAGGCAAAACAAGAAGGGGCAGAATAATCCTGTCATTGACTTACCTCATTAGACATGATTTTCACTTCTTGGATTTTGGCTGAAATTTGTTTCATGAGATTGTGCAGGGCTTGGATTTCTTCTGCATGTTTTCTCACCTTCTCCTGATAAAGCCTTTTTGAGGAGTGAATATAAAGGCTAAGAGGCGAATCAAAGCCTGATCAGACAATAATTTACATGCAAAAATCTAGAGGTCTAAGTGTGCCATCAGCTCCATATAATTCAATTTGGTGAAGCAGCAGTCAAAAAGGCTGGAGTGATCTTAAGCTGCTTACTTATGTCTAGAATGGAGGAAGTGTTGTTGGGTCATATCTGGTCACAACAAATCTGACAATTTTGAGTCCTCATCTAGGACCTGCACTTTTAGAAAGTTTATCAGCAAGCTGGGCACATAAAGAGAGAACTGAAACTAGAATTTCTGGTGCCATGTTGGAGGAGGAAGATCTTGTGGAGAAATCTCAGACTCTGAGATACAAGTCCTCTGTGGGAACAACCTGAGTCAGTGCAGGAATAGAGAAAGCCTTCTGATAGCTTTTTATTTTAAATAATTACATGTGCTAACTAGATGTTAAGCTTAGTTGTTTCTGCTTACTGAGAGTACAAATATTGTCATTCCTCTTTAGATTTCAGCTCCCGGAGGCAAAGCACTGATTGCCTCAGCATAGTTATAATTCTTTTTTCAGGGGAGGTGACCCTGGACAAATCACTTAACCCCAATGGCCTCAAAACCCCTCAAAATTCCATTAGGCTTTTTGGAAAATATTAATGCTTTAAATGTTCCTTGATTTCTTCCATGTAAACGCTACCTTCACTGATACATATCCCAGACTATTCCATCACTTTTAAGCGGTCTTCATGAGGTTGTCTGATAAATTTAATTTTCATTGGTTAACCTCATAATAGTGAACCTCTCCATGCTTATCTATGGTATCCCTTGAACAAGAGACACAGTTCTAATTAATGACAATGAACATGGGATTAATTTATGGATTGCTCTTATCGATGATCTCCTAGCTCCATTGTACTTAAGCTTTGGTGCCCATCTTTGTGTAATATGATTGTTTAGGAAGATAATGACTTTGATCTTTTATTTGTCAGCAATAATGTTTATATACATGATACAGCTATATTTTCTCACATGCTCCCTATACCACATGTATGAAATGGATTTGGGAGATAAAATCTTCCAAATAAAATCTGTGGGCCAGGATTGGGGTCCAATCTGTGGCTAGGGTTAGGACTTAAGTCTGTGGATGAAGTTCAGGTTTCAGTCTATTAATGGGATCATAGTTAGCATTCATTCTTGAGCTTGAGGTCAGAGTTTAGTCTAATCTAGATTGCATTGTCAGGAGTAGAGGCAAGGGACAAAGACCTGATTGACTCAGGTATTTGCACCTCAGATTATGACTTCATTTGCAATATTCTTTAATATCTGAGTTAACTGGTCAGCAGCCCTGTCTTTTTTTATATATTCTATATGACATTACCTTGACTAAAGCTGGAAAACGTCTCTTCCTTAAGAAAGCTCTCTTACCTTAGTTCTGTGAGTGATGAAATGGAGGTTTTGATCTGGGAAAGCAAAGAAGACACGATTGGCTATTTTGTTCCCTAACTTCAAATCCCTCCCCCTTTTTTGATGAATGCAACAGGATGGACAGTCAGACCTGGGCTCTATTTCATATTAGTTAAAGGCATTGACCCTGTCTTCATAGTTTGGACTTCACAATATTTATAGCAATTCTATCAGATATAATGGGAGATGTGGTAAGATGTAGAAATTCAAGCAGGCCCTTAAGAGATCATTTAATCTAGCCCTCTCATTTTACAGATTAGGAAAATGAGACCAAAAGAAGGGTCTAAGATTATCCAACAGAATCCCATTCTTTGATTCAGATATGCAGAAACTCAGAGACTTAGTATCAGACCTCATTTTTATTGTTGAGTTGTTTAGTCATGTCCAACTCTTTGTGACTTCATCTGGGGTTTTTTGGGCAAAGAAACCAGAGTGGTTTGCCATTTCCTTTTCCAGCTCATTTTACAGATGAGAAACTCAGGCAAATAAGGTTAAGTGACTTGCACAAGTTAACACAGCTACTAAGTGTAGAGGCTGGAGTTGAATTCAGGTGCTCCTAACTGCAGCCTGGGCACCATACCTACTGAGAGATCTAGCTGCCCCTACAAGTCCTAAGATCATAGGTTTGAAGCTAGAAGGCAAGTCTAATTTTCTTATTTTAGAGATGAGAAAAATGAGGCTCTAGATAAATCAAGTGACTCGTTCATGGTTATACAGTTTGTAACTGCTTCAGCCATGTGGGAAACCCAAATCCTCCAGCTCCAAATTCTGTGCTCTTTCTAATAGGCATTAATGGTGGTGCCTGGGGATGTCAAGAGGAGTTTCATTTCTCCAGGGGCCTTGAGAAGCTCCAGGAAGTTTTCTGGATTGCATTTCCTCACCCCCAGCCTACAATAAGATCCTTTGTTCTCTCTTTTGAGGGCCTCCCACGTTTTCGGTGTCACATAGCCTAGTAATTGCTTCTGTGCCAGGAGGCTTAATTGTCCTATGTCTGAGTACTATCTTTCCAGCTGAGCTATAAACTCTTAGTGAGCTGAGCCATGTCCTCTCCCCATTTTACCTCCTCTCTCCATCTCAAGGGAAGGCTGGACACATATTTTAGGTCTGATTGAGATACTGTTTTACATTGGGAAAAAACCATTCACTCATTCATCAATCATCTAAAAACCACCTACCATGTGTCCAATTCTATCTATGGTCAATGGTGGGTCAATGCTCTAATTTCTATCATTCTTCCAATGCTGGGAAAGGAGGAATAGGAGGGAGAAGGAAAACAGAGACGGAAAAAGACATTATGATATAGTAGAAAGAGGCCCTCCTGAAGTCTGCATTCTACTTCTGTTTTTTTTTCATTGAATTGCTGGGTACCCCTGGACTAGGATCCCTCATATCTAAAATGAAGTGTTTGAACTAGATGATTAGTCATAGAATCAAATTCTAGCCCAACCTGCATATGAAAAATAATTTCTTCTAGGATATTACTCTGCCCCCTGTCCTACCCAACTCCTCCCCTAGCCTTTTAACCACCTCGTCAAGGTTAAGTGACTTGTCTAGAGTCACGCAGCCAAGTGTCTGAGACATCTTTTTGATTATGGTGCCTTATGGACCATGTTGCTATTCCCTATGATAGGGGATCCTATCTCTTTGGGGTTAACTGACTATGTTATTTTAGATCATAGGATTCTTATCTTTTTTCTTCTCAACTCTTTTGAAATCTACTTTTCCCGAAATAGAGGGGGAATATCAGCTTTCTTCTCCTTATATATTACAGACTCCAAGACTGATAGTCACTACCATAATTTCTATTTTAGTTAACAGTTACATAGCACAGGAGATAGAGCACTGGATTTAAAATCAGAAAGCCTTGAGTTCAAATCCAGCCTTACATGCTTTATAGCTGTGTGACATTGGCAAATTATTTAACTTCTGCCTGCCTCAGTTCCCTCAGAAGTAAAACCAAGATAATAATTGCACCCACTTCCCAGGGGTTTTTATAAGAATCAATGAGATTTGTAATGTACTTAGCACAGTGCCTGGCACATAGTAGGTTCTTTGTCTTTCCTTGTGACAATTGAGATCAGAAGCACAGTCCCCCTTGCTGATCCCTCCACTTTTTTGAATCAGGTTACTTCCACTTCTAAGATAAGGTGGTTTTGTGAGTTGACCAGAATCAGGATGCTATTCTAAGGTTCCTTTCAGTTCTGACGTTCATTTTTTATTATGAAATGTGGTCAAAGAACTCACAAACTAGTGGGTATTGGAAGACATAGTCAGAAATATATACAAATAAAATGTGTTTATTGCACAGGAGAAAAATTATAGTTCATTTTAAGGAACATTTTTGAGTGACTATTATATCTACAATCTAGTCTTTGTTGAGGTTGGGATGGCTAGATTATATCAAATATCACTTTTTAAAATTCTTCCTGATGTAGGCAGAAATGAAATTTAGCCCTTTATCATCTTCCTTTTATGGGCTTTGTTTATCCATCCATTCTTGAATGCCACCCACCTCACCTGGAGTCCTCATGTTTACTCTCCCTGTATCCAGTTGAGTTGGCAAGTAAATAATGATGCACCAGAAGGCTGTGAAGGGAACAAGAGGGAGAGTGAGACCTATCCCACTGTCTTAGCTCTGGAGTAGCCTTGAGATTGTGAGGACTAAGCAAGGGGTTTGTCTGTTCTTTGTGGTACCCTTCAGGAGACAATGCAGACACTGTACACACTCAAGCCTTTCTCTTTTCTGCTTGTTGTGGGAACTGCAATTCTAACCACAGCCATCCAAGCTGTAAGTTGGAAAGGCATTCTGCAGCCAAGTGTAATTTAGAATTATAGGATTTGGAATTGAGATTGGCTGTGAAAAGTCTCTAAAATAGGGGTAGAAAGAGAGTAGAAAAAGGTGCTAATAAAGAATAATAGAGAATGTGAGGGCTTCAGTAAAAGAGAGGGAAGGCAGGTATAAAGGTGAGAGGGGTCACCCCAAGTCAGCCTAGTGTCTTTCACCATTTTGTTGATGGTACTATATCCAGAGATTATCAGCCCAAGATTTAGATTATTTTTTAGTACATACCAAACATACAGAAGAACACAATGGACAGCTTCTCCATCAATTTGTGAAGCAAATTCTTGCTATAAAAAGGGATAGAACAGTATGTCAAGTTCCTTTGTTCAAGGACTTTAAAGGTCATCTAGTACAATCCCCTGCTTGATCCTTGAATCCTCTATATAGCATCTCTCAGCAGTGAATTTTGGCTTGCCCTTCTCCAATGATGTTCTACATCCCAAGACAATTCATTTCTTTGTTGGATAACTCTTAAGTTTTAGGAAGTTTTCCTAAGACTGAGCTGGAACATGCATCCAATTTTGTCCTTTGGGGCCAAGCAGAATGAGTCCAAATATTTCTTTCACCTAAAAAGAGTCCAGATATTAAAAGAGACCCATCTTTGGGTCATAGGATTTAGAGCTGACAAGGACCTCAGAGACCATTTAGCTCAACATTTTCACTTTACAATTAAGCATAGTGGGACTGAGGGAAGTTGAGAAGTTAGATGGTCCAGTGGATAGAATGTTGGGCCTGGAGTCAGGAATACTTGAATTCAAATCCAGTCTCAAATTCTTACTGGGAAAGTCACTTAACCTCAGTCTGCTTCAGTTTCCTCAACTATAAAATGGGAATAATGACAGCACCCACCTCATAAGGTGGTTGTGAGAATTAAATAAGATTAAATGAGAATTAAATGAGTAAAAGTGTTTATTACTGTACCTGGAACATAATAGTTGCTTGCTTTGATCCTCTCAAGTAATTTGGCCAAAATCAATTAGCTAGTGGTAGAGCCTGATTTAATCTTTTGTCTTCTGGTTTAAAATAGTAACTTAACAATTTTTTTTTGACATGTTGATCTGCTTTCTGATGGTCTGTTTTGAAAGCAACAGTAAAGGACAGATACCACTTTTTTATGCTATGATTAGATTATATCAGATATCATCTCTTTGAAGTCTTCCCTGACCTAGGCAGAAATGAAATTTAACACTTTATCATCCTTCTCCAATATGCTTTGTTTATTCATAAATTTAACAACTTAGTAAACCCTAAATGCAAGCACTATGCTTTTCCCATTTGAATTTGTATTTTGTTTGTTTTTGACCAAATTGTATTAAATTAGCTGCTAGTTAGTTTTCTGAAGTACAAAAGAAAACAAGTTTTAAATGTTTACTGTGTATCAGGCATGGGTCTAAGTGCTTTATAGCCTCACAACAATCTTGGAAGGTGGGTTCTATTATTTTCTCCATTTTGCAGATGAGAAAGACTGAGGCAGATGGTGTTTAATTCTTGTCCTGGGTCACATAACTAAAAAGTATTTGAGACCAGGTTTGCATTCAGGTCTACATTTTAGAGTCAGAACTCTAGCCACTATACTATTCAATTGCCTCTGGAAGGAATATTCATACTTGTATCCCTTGAAGTATTCAGTACAATGCATTTATTATACATATTAGGTACAAAAAATGTTCATGGAATGAATGACAAGTTAATTTTATTTTAAGGTTTATTTGTAGCTACTCCCTTATATTTAGTGCTATTATTATTTGTTACTAAGCCAATATAATTGCCCATTCATGTCTTAATATACAGCAGGACCATTGGTTCTCAGAGGTAGAATTTTTGAGGTATGTGTGTAGTGTGTGGATCTATAGTAGGGGCTGAATAAACATAATTAGGAGTGGAGCAAGGGAGAAGAATGGTGGAAGGGAAGGGAAGACTAAATACTAAGGGTGCTTTTTTCCAGTTTGCTTGGGGTATGTCTCCTAACAACTGTCATCTCCCACCTCAATGTCTGACTCTGACCTCAATCTTGTGGAATACATTGAATTCAAATTTGCTCCTTTGGTCTTAAGCTCTCTCAAGTCAAGACCCAGAAAGGTCAGATTCTCATCTGGTTTTGATATAACTGCAGGCCTGATTTTCCAAACAAGTGATGGAGGAGGATATGCTTTCAGGGGTTGTGGAAGAACCCTTAAATCTCAGCCATGATAGCCTTGCCTGATCATTCGAACCATTTGAACTTACTATTTTTAAACACTAGAAACTAAGAGGTGCTTGCCAATTAGGGAACAGCTGGAAAAAATTGTAGTCTATGAATACAAAGAATATTATTGTGCCATAAGAAAAGAAAAAGTGGAAAGTTTCAGAGAATACTGTTAAGACTTCTAGGAACCGATGCAGAATAAAGTGAACAGAGCCAGGAGAGTGATTTAAACAATGACAAAGAAAGTATAAAAGAAAAAATAACTTTGAAGAACTTTAAAACTCTGATCAATGAATTGACAAACCATAATTCCAATTTACTGAAGATACAGCCTGCCATTCATTTCCTCCCAGAGGGAGAAAATGGACTTAAAATTCAAAATGAAATTTGGCCAATGAAAGAATTTGCTTTGCTGATTAGTGCATGTGTATTATTATTATTACATTATAAACACTATTACATATTATTAATATAGTATTATTACACATTTTAAAGCTTTAATTTAATTTTTCTTTTTTGTTATGTTCAATGGGAGGAGGTTGGAATGGGGGTGGGGAGACAAAAATCAATGCATACTAGTTATATTTACAGTTAGATAAAGTAATAAAAGAAACCTCTGGTCCATTCTCTTTCACTTATCTGGCATTAAGTCATTTTACCTACTGCTACAAAAAAGTGCCTCTGGGAAGGGGCCACAATCTATGAGTATCTGAGCAGGTCTTCCTTTAAGCAGACTTTGATATTGGGTGAGGAGGAGAGATCAAGGAAAGAGATAAGAAGGAATCAAAACTTTGAGAAAAATATCTTGAAGTTAATGGGGAGATGGGGTCCACCTTCCATTGGGGCCACACTTTGCAGACTTCATCTTTCTGCAGACTATTAATAAATGGCAAGAGATTTCTCCCTTTCTTCTTGGTTTATTAACCTCCATTCCTGCCCTTGCAGCACAATCACCCCATCTTGTTGTATCCTGAGGTGTATTTCCTGGTCCATTTCTTGAAGAATATATATTCAGTGAAAAATTTAATCAAGAAAAGAACACTTAGGAAGATAAAATTTTCTTTTTTAAAAACCTAGATATGAGTAAACTTCAAAAATTAAATAGAATAATTTCTGAATCAACATAGTTTTGGACAATCTGTGGTTTGGGCTGCTTCTTTCAGAATATTTATAAATCAGTTCTGTATTGGATGCTGGATAATGTTGCTTAGAGAATTTGTGGCTGTTTGAATGTGTCATCAATTGGTATATTTAATTGGCTTAGTTTATTAAAGGCCCAGGCCTTTTCATGCTGCTATGAGGGAGACAGAATTAGGTCACCAACTTTCTCATCACAGAGAGGAAGACACTTTCTTCATTCTATAAAAAGTTTATGTCCAAGGAACAGGGTCTCAGAAGAGGGAGAGTTCCCTATGGGCTGGATTGTATTGAGAACACTTTGCTAGTCCTGGAAGCAAAGGTATGATTTGGTGAAGAGAAGGAAGGACACTATTAGTAGGGAGGACATTGAAAGTATCTGGAAATGGCAATGCTTATAGCATATCTGGGGTCTAAAAGGTGAGTGGCTTAGCTAGATTTGAGGAATGATGATGAGGGCAGCTAGATTTAATACTGTTTTGGGAAAATTCATTTTAGAGAGAAGCAACAGACATAACATCCAGTAGGGAAACCAACTATCTCCTCGGGGGAGACCAATATATTTTTGGATGACTTTAATTGTTCAAAAGTTTCCCTTCATCTTCTACTTATTGATGCTAGCTCTAACTTGAAGACAATGCTCACCTTTCTCTTTAGTCTTCTCTTTTGGCTAAATATTTCCAGTTCTTCCACTTGATGCTTACAGGGCATGATCTTAATACCCAGCATCATCCTGAGTTAGGTGATGTAGTGAGTGGACAGAGCATTGGTCCTGAAGTCAGGCAGACTCATCTTTTGGAGTTCAAATCTGACCTCAAGTATTTACTAGCTGTGTGACCCTGAACAAGTCTCTTAACCCTTTTGCCTCAGGTTCCTCATATGTAAAATGAGCTGGAGAAAGAATTTGGCAAGACAACTCCAAATGGGGTCATGAAGAATCAGACATTACTGAGAAGTGACTGAAAACAACAATACATTACTTCCCATAAAGTTGGTCTGACCTGGCAGAGTACAGATATTCCTTTCACATCATGATATTCCCCCGTATCGACTTTGATATATTACAGGTTGGCCTAAGAAATTAAATGGGAATTTTGAGAAATTTTGCAGAAGCTGTAGATGACTTGCAAAGACTAGTAGTTGACACAGAAAAAGTTTAGAAATTATAAAATATGTGTATAGTATTGTGTAATATAACTTATGACCAAACACTTAACCTAAATTTTAGGGTAAGGTATTGTAAACACCATATAAAAGAAAAAAAAATCAGACAACTTCTCTATATAAAGAGGTCAAATTTTTTTATGTGGATTTTCTAAATCATAGGAGTGCCGCAGCCCTAGCGCCTGTGATCTGGAAGGAATAACTGTACATCAGGACTATCACCTCCAGACATTGTATCTCTTTTCTAATGCAGAGTAAGAGCTGGTTTTTCCTGCTGCCTTGTCACTGGAATTGAGGAGAAGGAATGTGGCAGGCCATATGTGGAGGGCAGATTGAAGTGGAAGACTCAAGCTTGGTAATTCATCTAGGAGGCTGTTATAATAGCCAGAGTGATGTAATGGAAACAATTGGATTTGGAGTAAGAGACCTGGGTTTAAACCCTGTCTCTTTTGCTTATTACCTGTGACTGGTTAAGTTACTTAACTAAACTCTGAAAATGAACTAAAATATTCCTTTTAACTCTAAAACTGTGATTCCAAAACCTCAGGTGAGAAGTGATTAGATCTGAACTTGGGTGATTTTGGATATGGATGCAAGAGACATTTTAAAGGAAGAGTTGAGAAACTAAAAATTTGATTTGATTTGGATGACCTAGATTCTTCTATCCCTGTCCTCATTTGCTTAATTGGTTTTCCTTGCTTATGATTCTCTCCCTGTCCTCCCCAACCTCTGCCTTCCCTTATATCCCTCCTTGCTTTTCTCTCTTCCCCAAACCCTGCCTAACCTTCAGGATTCATCTCAAAGTTTACCTTTACCAGGAAACTAAGAAGATTTTCTTTACTACTTCAGGACACACTGGATTTTCTCTCTTCTGTCTCTTTCTGTATCTTTTTCCCTCTCTCTTTCTCTCCTTCTCCCCCTATGTCTCTCCCCTTCCTATCTCTGTCCCTCTCTTTTGTCTCCTCTCTTTTTCTTTCTCTCCCCCATATCTCTGTCTGTCTGTCCCTCTCTTTGCCTCTCTCTGTCTCTGTCTTACTGTCCTCTCTGTCTGTTTTTCTATATTTGTCTCTGTTGTTTGTCTGCCTCTATGTCTCTCCTCTCTTTCAGTCTTTCACTTTTCTTTCTCTCCTTTGTCACTAGATTCTTCTCTCTCCCTCTCTCTTTCTCTCTCTCTCTCTCTCTGTCTCTCTCTCTGTCTCTCTCTCTCTCTCTCTCTCTCTCTCTCTTTCTCTCTCTCTCTCTCTCTCTCTCTCTCTCTCTCTCTCTCTCTCTCTCTCTCTCTCTGTCTCTGTCTCTCTCTGTGTGTATGTCTCTTTGTCTATCTCTATTTTTGTCTCTGTGTCTGTGTCTCTTTCTTATATGTAGGGCAGTCCTATCTTGTGCCTGGGAGATCCAGGCATGACAACACCCCCACTTTTTGTAACCTTTCCAGAGGTCATTATTTAGGTTATCTAGCTGACTCTATCATTTTCCCCAGGGGCTTTGGACTGAGCTTCAGTTCTCAGTTATTTGATTTCCACTCTTCATCTATTGCTTTCTTCTCTTTCACTACTACCCTGGGACTGGGTTTTGTACTCACAGTGTTGCTTCCCCTGTCTGGGTCCACCCAATGTACTTGGGGAAGAGGTGAAGTTTATAGACAGTTTTTCTCAGGTTGGAGATAAAACAGATGATCTGAACTGTGGAGACAAGAGGGTTGTGAGCTACACCACCCTGTAGGTAGTAGGAAACAGAGGTTTTAGGGGGGAAGAAAAGGCCTCTGAGAAGAATGGAGGGGGAGAATGGTAAAAGGGGATCCCTGGTTTGAAGGAAATTTCTAGGGTCAAGAAAACAGGGGAGACATATTCTGGACATTAAGCAAGTATTAGTCCATGGAATGTTGAGGATTTAGAATCAAATCATAGAAGATAGGATGACAAAGTTAGATGAGATCTTAGGACATAAAATGTCAGAGCTCAGAGGCACTTAAAACATGGAATGTCAAAACTGAGAGGTATATTAAAATACAAAAATAAAGTATTAGAATGGTAAGTCACCATTTTATCAAAACCCATAATTTTACAGTGAGGGAAACTGAAGACCCAAGAGAGGTAACTTGCCTATTTTCATTGTTTCTTAGTCTTAGAGACTTGAATAAAACAGAATTAAGCTTTGGATTCTCTGTGATCCTGATAAAGTTAATTATTATTGTTATTCCTCATTGAGGTATTGTGAAGATCAAAGGGGATAACTGCCTTTCAAAGTTCTTTGGGGCCAGGAAGTGCTAGAAATAATAGCAACATCTTACATTTGTAGAATACTTTAATATCTACAAAGGACTTTTCTAACAAGTAGCTTGTGAGACATAGGGCAAATATATTTATCCTTACTTCAGAGATGAACAGTAGTTGTTAATAGGTATTTTGTATCTACTGTGTACCAGGAAATGTGTGCTAAACATGGAAAATACAAAAAGAGACAAAAGACAGCCCCTTCTCTGAAAAAGCTCACAATGAAATGGGGCAGAAAGCATGCAAAGTATGTACAAACACGTTACACACAGAATAAATAGGAAAAATTTACAGAAAGAAAGCATTAAAATTAAGAAGGATTGGGAAAAGGATTACTGCAAAAGGTGGCTTTATAGATGATACTTGAAGTAATCCATGGAAGCTAGAAGGTAGATATGAAGAGAGAGAGCATTACGTGCATGGAGGACAATAAGAGAAATACCCAGAGTTGGGTTATGGAAGGGTCTTCTTTAAGGAACAGCAAGGAAGTCAGTGGATTGAAGAGTATATTGAGAGGTGCAAGGTCTAAGAAGTTAAGAAAGATGTGGTGAATTCTAGGTTATGAAAAGTCAAACAGAGGATTTTGTATATTTGATCCTAGAGGTAAATAGAGTGTGACCATGGGAGTGACATGGTTAGACCTGTAATTTAGGAAAATCACTTTGGTGGCTTGGTGGAGGATGGACTTCAGCAAGGAGAGACTTGTGGCAGATAGATTAACCAGCAGGTTATTTAAATTTTCTAGACCTGAAAAAGTAATGATGTGGGTTAAGGCAGAGAGAGAGAGAGAGAGAGAGACAGAGAGAGAGAGAGAGAGAGAGAGAGAGAGAGAGAGAGAGAGAGAGAGAGAGAGAGAGAGAGAGAGAGAGAGAGAGAGAGAGAGAGAGAGAGAGAGAGGAGGATGTATTTGAAGAAATGTTGCAAAGGCAAAATCAAGAGGCATTGACAACAGATTATATATGAGAAGATGAGAAATGTGAACAACCAAAGAAAAGTGAACTACCAAGGATAATAACTAGGTTTTGAATCTAGGGGACTGTGAGGACAGTGGTACCCTTAATAGAAAAAAATTGAATAGGGAGAAGGTTTAGAGAAAAGAATGCATTCAGTTTTGGATATGTTAAATTAAGATGTCAACTGGATATCTAGATGTAGATGCTGAAAGAAAGATGGAGATGAGAGTCTGGAGGTCAGCCAAGAAAAGTTAGGGCAGCATAAATAG
Source organism: Sminthopsis crassicaudata (assembly GCF_048593235.1). NCBI lineage: Eukaryota > Metazoa > Chordata > Mammalia > Dasyuromorphia > Dasyuridae > Sminthopsis > Sminthopsis crassicaudata. The sequence goes on along the minus strand of NC_133618.1, from coordinate 450,684,157 downwards.
ATTTGAGAATCATCATCATAGTTGGAAAATCTGGAAAGCAACATAGCAGAAACTACTAACATCTTGTACTGTAGAACAACAAAAATTCAGAATGTGTAGAGGGTTTACACATAACAGATGATACCATAAACAAATTGGAAGAGCATGGGATAGTTTGTTAGATCTGTTAGATCTGTCAGAGCATTACAAAATGCAAAATAATTTTGATTATATAAAATTAGAAAGTTTTTGCACCAATGAAACTAATGTAACCAAAATTAAAAAGAAAGCAGAAAACGGAGGGGAATTTGGCAATAAATATCTCTGAAAAATATCTCATTTGTCATCTATATAGAATTGAGTCAAATTTATGCAAATATAAGTCATTCCCCAATTGATGAATGGTCAAAGGACATGAATAAGCAAGTTTCAGGCAATCAAAGCTATCTATAGTTATGTGAAAAAAATGCTCTAAGTCACTATTGATTGGAGGAATATAAGTTAAAACAACTTAGAGAAATCATATCACAACTATCAGTTGTTTAAAGTGACAGAATAGGAAAATGACAAGTGCTGGAGGGGATGTGGGAAAATTGGAACACTAATGGTTGGTGGAGCTGTGACCTGATACAGTCATTCTATTTTTTTTTAAATTTTATTTATTTATTTAGAATTTTTTTCCCACAGTATATATGCATGAGTAATTTAAAAAATATTATCCCTTGTATTCATTTTTCCAAATTATCCCCCTCCTCCCTCCACTCCCTCCCCCCGATGACAGGCAATCCCATACATTTTACATGTGTTACAATATAACCTGGATACAATATATGTGTGTAAATACCATTTTCTTGTTGCACATTAAGTATTGGATTCCGAAGGTATAAGTAACCTGGGTAGATAGACAGTAGTGCTAACAATTTACATTCACTTCCCAGTGTTCCTTCTCTGGGTGTAGTTATTTCTGTCCATCATTGATCAACTGGAAGTGAGTTGGATCTTCTTTATGTTGAAGATATCCACTTCCATCAGAATACATCTTCATACAGCACTGAAGTGTACAGCGATCTTCTGGTTCTATTCATTTCACTCAGCATCAGTTGATGTAAGTCTCTCCAGGCCTCTCTGTATTCCTCCTGCTGGTCATTTCTTACAGAGCAATAATATTCCATAGCCTTCATATACCATAATTTACCCAACCATTCTCCAATTGATGGACATCCATTCATCTTCCATTTCCAGCCACTACAAAAAAAGCTGCCACAAACATTTTGGCACATACAGGTCCCTTTCTGCTCTTTAGTATTTCTTTGGAATATAAGCCCAATAGCAGCAATACTGGATCAAAGGGTATGCACAGTTTGATAACTTTTTGGGCATAGGTCCAAATTGCTCTCCAGAATGGCTGGATTCTTTCACAACTCCACCAACAATGTATCAGTGTCCCACTTTTCCCACATCCCCTCCAACATTCATCATTATTTGTTCCTGTCATCTTAGCCAATCTGACAGGTGTGTAGTGGTATCTCAGAGTTGTCTTAATTTGCATTTCTCTGATGAGTAGTGATTTGGAACACTCTTTCATATGAGTGGATATAGTTTCAATTTCATCATCTGAGAATTGTCTGTTCATATCCTTTGACCACTTATCAATTGGAGAATGGTTTGATTTCTTATAAATTAGGGTCAGTTCTCTATATATTTTGGAAATGAGACCTTTATCAGAACCTTTAACTGTAAAAATATTTTCCCAATTTGTTACTTCCCTTCTAATCTTGTTTGCATTAGTATTGTTTGTACAGAAACTTTTTAATTTGATGTAATCAAAATCTTCTATTTTGTGATCAATAATGATCTCTAGTTCTCCTCTGGTTATAAATTCCTTCCTCCTCCACAAGTCTGAGAGGTAGATTATCCTCTGTTCCTCTAATCTATTTATGGTCTCATTCTTTATGCCTAAATCATGGACCCATTTTGATCTTATCTTGGTGTATGGTGTTAAGTGTGGATCCATATCTAATTTCTGCCATACTAATTTCCAGTTTTCCCAACAGGTTTTTCCAAATAATGAATTTTTATCCCTAATGTTGGTATCTTTGGGTTTGTCAAAGACTAGATTGCTATAGATGTACCCTTTTTTGTTCTTTGTATCTAATCTGTTCCACTGATCTACCTGTCTATTTCTTAGCCAATACCAAATGGTTTTGGTGACTGCTGCTATATAATATAGCTTTAGATCAGGTACACTTAGACCACCTTCCTCTGAGTTTTTTTCATTAGTTCCCTTGCAATTCTCGACCTTTTATTCTTCCATATGAATTTTGTTGTTATTTTTTCTAGGTCATTAAAATAGTTTCTTGGGAGTCTGATTGGTATAGCACTAAATAAATAGATTAGTTTGGGGAGTATTGCCATCTTTATTATATTCACTAGGCCTATCCACAAGCACTGAATGTCTTTCCAATTATTTAAATCTGACTTTATTTTTGTGGCAAGTGTTTTGTAATTTTTCTCATATAATTCCTGACTATTCTTTGGTAGATGGATTCCCAAATATTTTATACTCTCAACATTTGTTTGGAATGGAATTTCTCTTTGTATCTCTTGCTGTTGCATTTTGCTGGTGATATATAAAAATGCTGAGGATTTATGTGGATTTATTTTGTATCCTGCCACTTTGCTAAAATTCTGAATTATTTCTAATAGCTTTTTAGCAGAGTCTTTGGGGTTCTCTAAGTATACCATCATGTCATCTGCAAAAAGTGATAGTTTGATTTCCTCATTTCCTACTCTAATTCCTTGAATCTCTTTCTCGGCTCTTATTGCCGAGGCTAGCGCTTCTAGTACAATATTGAATAGTAATGGTGATAGTGGGCAACCTTGTTTCACTCCTGATCTTACTTGGAAAGGTTGCAGTTTATTTCTATTGCATATTATGCTTACTGACGGTCGTAAATATATACTCCTGATTATTCTAAGGAATAGTCAAGAGTTTTTAGTAGGAATGGATGTTGGATTTTGTCAAATGCTTTTTCTGCATCTGTTGAGATGCTGATCCAGTCATTCTAGAGAATAATTTGGAACTCTGTTCATAGGACTATAAAACTGTGCATACCCTTTAATTCAGCAATACCACTGCTAGGTCTATATTTCAAAGTCCTAAAGTAAGGGAAAATATTTATAGCAGTCTTTTTGTTGTGGCTAAGAGTTGGAAATAATGAGAATGTTCATCAATGGGACAATGGCTAAACAAATTGTGGTAAATGATTGTGAATGAATATGATTGTGTTGTAAGAAATCATAAGCAAACTGACCACAAACATCTGGAAAGACATATGTAAACTGATGCAAAGTGAAGTGAACAGAATCAGGAAAACATGGTACACAGAAGCAGCAAGATTATATTATGAATTGTCAATGGCTTAGCTATTCTCAGCAATACAGTGATCCAAGTCAATTCCAAAAGACTAATGATGAAGCATACTTTCTGTCCCAAGAGAAAGAACTGATGCTTTTATAATACAGATAAAACATGAAATTTTTCATTTTCTTTCTGTCATTATTTTTTAAAATTCAAGTCTTCTTGTATAAAATGACTAATATGGCAGTGTTTTACATGATTGCACATGTATAAACTATGTAGGATTGCTTACTATTTCAAGGTGGAAGTAGAGAGGGGGAGAGAATGTGTAACTCAAAACCATAAAAAAAGTTTAAAATTGTTTTAACGTCTAATTTGGGAAAAATAAAATATAATTAAAAAGAATCACCACCATAGAGATTATAATTAATCTATAGGAGTTGATGAGATCACAAGTGAAGAAATATGAAGAAAAATGGGAAGAGGAACCAGGATAAAGCCCTATCGGACAAGTTAATGAATGAAGTTTCAGCCAAGAACACTGAGAAAGAGCAATCAAATAGGGAGGAGAAAAATCAGAAGAGATTAGTATCCTGAAGAGCACAGAATTATCAAGGAGAAGAGGGTAATTTGAAATGTCAAAGGCTGCAGAGAAATCAAGAAGAATGAGGATTGAGAAAAAGCTATTGGATTTGTCAATTAAGAAATCAGTGATTTGGAGAGAACAATTTCAGTTGAATGACGAGACTATAGAGTTTAGCAGAGGAGAAGAGGAGAGGAAGTGAAGGCACCTATTGTAAACAGCTTTCTCAAGGAGTTTAGACACAAGATTTGTCTAGGGTTCCAAAGCTCAAAAAGGCATTAGAATCAGGATTCAAATTTAAATATTTCCAGTGGTTTTTCTATAGCACCATCTTGTTTCTCTTCATGATTTTACATCAATTTTTCAGAAAGAGTGCTAGACTTGAAATCCAGCTATGAGCATTTGTTACTGTTTAGAGTTCCTAAAAGTAACCATGTAATGGTTACTGGACAATTATTAACCATTAACCTAAACAATAACTAGTAATGACTCATTATGAGTGAGAATTTCTATTAATAATTATAAAAGAGTGCCATTTATATATGGAGATGATATTTAAGCCCACTCAGATCAGATGCTTTGAAGTATGTTTCTAGTGGGGGCTGGATGGTACTGTGTGTTCCTGTTTTGGGGGAAGGAAATTGGCCAAGTTCAGGGCAGAATTATGAGTACTCTCAGAGCAGATAGATCTTCATCAGTCCCTTTGAGTTCCATGGTGGATTTGAAAAGAATACTAACAAAGTCTTCCCAAGGGACCTTACCAGTGGGATAGGCTGATAGTGGGTACAAATCAAATTCCCCTGATGCTTTGGGCCCTTAGCATCAGGCCCATCCCAAGGAGATGGTAAATGCTTCATCTTTCATACATACGTACGTACTCAGCCTGCTTAGCAGATTTCTGCAAGAGGAAGGGATGATAGCTGTGACTATTTGGGGTGAATCTTCTTCACCTGTTTGATGACACAAAAATGAATTTAATTAAGTAACAGAAACATTTAAAGAAGTCTTATTCCAGTCCTGTGACTAAACTCATAGAGTTAGAGAATTCTGACATACTTAAAGAGAATTCTGAGATACTTTAAAGATCATTTACCTAGTATGCTTTTCTTATTTTACAGAGGAAAAAAAACCTAAAGTTTAGTAAGAAAAAATGACTTAGCTAAAGTCATGGAGATAGAAAGCAGAAGATCTAGGTTTTTGAAGTTTGCTCTTCTGACTTTAAATCCATTATTAGTCATTATAGAGAAGAGCTTCACTGTCCCTAAGAAGTTCCCCTGGGAATCCAGAGGGGAAGAGGGAGCTAATCAGTCTAGTCCTATAGAGGATCAAACTCACTCATCAATGAAAATGGAAGTAGAGAAAGCCCCCATTACAACATTATTATATACCAACTCCAGTCCTGATATCACTCCCACCTTGTTCTCCTGAAACCCAGAGGGTCCCGGAGCTAGCTGAGTTTTTGCCTACTCTCACCCAGAACCAGGCCTCTACCTCACTTTCTGGCCAATCATGCTGCTGTGTAACTCTTCCCAACTTCCACTTCCTCTGTGTGTGTGATATGAAACTCAGTCAACAGTCATCAAATATATATTGTTTTCTATGGTACTACAGAAAGGCTTCAGGAAGGATGTGAATTTTCCGAGAGGAGGTTATTTTACTTTTTTGTATTTGTCTCTTCAAGGTTTGAGGGAGCTAATCAGTCTAGTCCTATAGAGGATCAAACTCACTCATCAATGAAAATGGAAGTAGAGAAAGCCCCCATTACAACATTATTATATACCAACTCCAGTCCTGATATCACTCCCACCTTGTTCTCCTGAAACCCAGAGGGTCCCGGAGCTAGCTGAGTTTTTGCCTACTCTCACCCAGAACCAGGCCTCTACCTCACTTTCTGGCCAATCATGCTGCTGTGTAACTCTTCCCAACTTCCACTTCCTCTGTGTGTGTGATATGAAACTCAGTCAACAGTCATCAAATATATATTGTTTTCTATGGTACTACAGAAAGGCTTCAGGAAGGATGTGAATTTTCCGAGAGGAGGTTATTTTACTTTTTTGTATTTGTCTCTTCAAGGTTTAGCAGAACCCCTGGTATGAATTGAGTACTTAGTAAATTATCTATCTATCTATCTATCTATCTATCTATCTATCTATCTATCTACCTATCTATCTGTCTGTCTCTATTTGTATTTTTCTCTATTAAATTAAAGCACACATAAATCCCACCTCACCTCCAAATCTAGTCTTTCTTTTGGATCATGCATTTGGTCAAATATCCTTATCTTTGGTCTATGAGCAGCTTATAAATTAATATATAAGGTTTTGTCTATCTGACCTCTGGGAGGGGAATTGGTAAGAGAGTCATGACTTATTAGATACAAGTGTGCAAGTTTCACTTTGGTCAGCCCTGGGAGCCAGGGTTGGATAGGGATGATTTGAAGACAACTAAAGAATATCTGCCTCCTCTGGAATCATAAATCACCATGATGCCTTGAGTAGGCAGAGGATAATTCTGAAAAGAACTAGACTTTAAGAGACTTCTACCTCTTTGTGCTAGGGTCTTGGGGTTTCCCAAATAGTCCAAATATTCTATGGTAGTTCCAGGCTGTCCTGGTTGAGTTTGTTGTAGAGGAAGGTTAAGATAGTGGAAATACACAGATACATAATCCAAATAAGAGAACATAAAGTAGGTACTATTATTAAACCTATTTTATAAAGAAACAGAGTGAGAGAGGCTAAATAAGTTTTTCAGAGGAACACAGCTATAAATAATTTGAAATAGTCTTGGATCTAAGATCTTCCTGACCCCACAAATAGCTCTCTATCTATGATGATAACCAGCTGCCTCAGGGAGACAGAGGTGGTGGAGGAGGGAGCTACCAATTGATTCAGGTTTCTGGGTGACAAAGTCCTTTATCCAAAAACCTCCCTTCTTATTCATTGATGCATAACTGAAATCACACCATTAGTTCTTTATTCCTTTACTTTGAGATACTGCTTAAAATGTAAATATGGGTCCCCTATTTTTCCCCACCTTCAGATGTGAAATAGAACCTTCAAGACACAGTTATAGGACCTGGATCCTAATCCTGACTCTGTCATTTACTAGCATGTTACCTGAGCCTGATTCCTGTTCTGTAAATGGGGAAAATAGTATTTGCCCTGCTTTCATTATAGAGTTTTTGTGAGGTTTAAAATAAAAGCTCCTGATGATTATAAAACATATGTAAATGTGACTATTATCAGTCACTGATCACTGAATATTAGGGGATATCTCAGTTCCTTGTTTGGAAAGAGAGGAAGAGAGAGGATGGTAACAGTGCTTTAATGGCCTTATCAGAATACTGGGAGAAGAGCACCTAGTGACATGTATCAAAGACAACTCTATTTAGTGGTTCTCTTTGAGAACAAAGGACCACTAGCACCATCAGCACCAATACCACACCAGCACCACCATTACCACCAGTTTTACTGGTGTCCTACTGCTGTTTGTAATTCTTCCTTACTCCTCCATCCCCCTACTTACTGGTGCTCTGCTCACTGGTTCGGGTGACCAAGCAGGAGTCTTCAGGACTCTCATTCATACTTCCTTCATCAGACACCGTGAGAGTTTGATTTCGAGATGATGGCCTAGGGAGAGAGAATCACATTCAGACAGTCAATAAGCATTTATTAATGACTATATGTTAGGCACTGAGCTAAGGGTGAGAACTAAAAAAGAAGTGAGAGTTCCTGCCTTTAATCTGATGGGGAGACAACAAACAGATATGAATAAACAAGCTATATATACAGGATAAATAGAAAATATTAAGAGATTAAAGGTATTAGAATTGAGAAGGAATGAGAAAGGCTTCCCATAGATAGTGGGGTTTTAGCTGGAAGGAGGCTGGAAAGAAACCAGGAAATCTGGGAAGTGAAGCACTCTAAGTGTTGAAGACAACCTGAGAAATTGCCTGAGATAGGAGATAGTATCTTGTTAGTGGAATAGCTAAGAGGACAGCTTCACTGGCTGGAAGAGTATCTGAGGAGAATAGCAGAGCATAAAAAGATTAGAAAGAGTGGGGTTAGGTTATGAAGGACTTTGAACAGAGAATTTTGCATTTGATCTCAGAGATAAATCACTGAAATTTATTGACTAGGGGTGGGGGGTGGGAGTGAATGGGAGGGGACTTGGTTGGACATGCAGTTTAGGAAAATCAATCTCCTTCAAATAATCTCAACATACTCTTCCTAGTTTCCCTGTACCACTATCCTTTCAATCACCCACATTAAAACATCAGAATCCCCTTGACTCTCCACTTTCAATCACTTCCCATCCTACCCTTGGTTATTGGAGGCCTGTCAATTCTTCCTCTCCAATATCTATTCCATTCAACTTCTTCCCTCCCCTCACAATTCTACTCCCCTTGTTCAGAGTCTTTTTGCTATTGTAATCACTTCCTAATTGATTTCTGTGGCTCAAGTCTCCCACTCCAGACCTTTCCCGACACAGTTGCCAAAGTGACTTCCTAAAACACAGGTTTGACCAGATTTCAGTGGCTCTCTGTTGCCTCCAAGATAAAATGAAAACTTCTGTATTTGTCATTTAAAATCCTTCAAAATGTGTCTCTGTTCCCAGAGACAGGTTTATTTCAAATTATTCACCTTTATAACTTCTATCTTCTAGACAAACTATCTTAGTGAATACTTTCCATTCACATTTGATTCCATATTATGTCTTTTTTGCAAAGACTGTCTCCCATACCTGAAATGCAGGGGAACACAGAGGCCTGGAGAGTAGAATTGATTTGTCCAAAGACACATAATGAGTGAGTCTTGTGGATTCTTGACTTGCCTTCAAGATTTAGCTTAAATACTACTTTCTTTTCCAGGACTACCCTGATGTCCTTAATTGCTGTCATCCTCCTCACTCTCATGAAATTACTTTGTATTTTCTTTCTTTTTAAAAAATTAAAATTCATTTTTAACTTAAAAACAAAAGACAAAAAAATACATCTTTAAAACAGTATACCATAAAAAGATTCAATATAAAACCAAGAATTTCTATTTCACACCATTTACTTTTTTTTGAAAAATGTAATAAATACCATATATTATTTTCAAAACTACCCTGCTTTTCTGTGCTTCCTTCTAAGTTTTTTTTTCTGTGTATTTTTAAACATTTTTTGTTTCTCCCTCCCAACCCTGCTCTAGAGGAGGTTGCCATTAGACATAAATATGTGTGTATATGTATATGTGTATACATATATAGTCATATGTATATGTATATATACATAAATGTAAAACCATAACCTACATTTATTTTTCACTTCTTTCTCTGGGTGTGAATAGCATCTGTCTATATTTTCTTTACTTATCTGTGCTCACACTATTTGTCATCAGTAGAATATAAGACCTTCAAAGACATATTTTGTCTTTGGCCTTGTATCCCTAACACCTACCATGATGCCTGGAACTTCATAAATAGCTATTGTATTCATGCATGTGTACATGAATGAATGAATAAATGAATGTAGGTTACTACAAAACTTTGAAAGCACCTTCTTCTAAAAGTGCTGCCTGGGCAGGGCACCTTCCTTTGAACCAACAAGCCCTTCCTCAGGAGATCATGCCAGGGACAGAATATGGGGATCAGAACCCAGCTGTCCCTGTTCCCAGGAGGCTGGGCCAGAGGCAGAGCTTGAGGGACGCCTCTAGGGCACATAGGATTGGGTCCCTTCCAGGCAGTCCCAATACCAAGCCCCTGTCCTCTCTGGGAGTCTTTTCTCCCTCCCTCCATTCCAGGTATCTTGCTAAGCCTCAGGATTTTCTCTACCTTCTGGATCTGGTCAGTGGAGTTGGGGTTGGCTCCCTGTCACTCTCATTCTCTGTTCTGTTGGAACAATCAATTGAATGTCCCCTTTGATTCCGACGCATATTTTTCTTCCTCAGATTCCACTGGTGGGCTTTGTTCAAAGAATAGGGTAATCGCTACACTGTATCGGGAAGAAATGTACTAGATATAGGGCAAACTCCTGCTTTGGGACACCATAAAGATGTCCTGTCAAGGGTAGACAGGGAGGTTTATGGAAGCCGCCTTAACTCAGTATGACCTCACAGATGGGCAAGTGACTTCACAGAGGGAGGCAGGCTCAGAATACAGCACAGACACACTGTTGTCCCATTCACAGTACGGAACCCTGGACCTGACATATAATTAGCTTTCCTTTGCTGGAGTGTACAGTGTAATCACTTCATATGGAATTATTGAATGTCAGATGGTAACTTTAGGTCCCATTTGATCTGTCTTACTCTTTTTTATAGGGGCAGATGGTGAAACACAGAGAATTGATTTGCCTCCAAACCTAATATATTAGAAGAGAGAGAGAGAGAGAGAGGAGAGAGAGAGAGAGAGAGAGAGAGAGAGAGAGAGAGAGAGAGAGAGAGAGAGAGAGAGAGAAGAGAGAGAGAGAGAGAAGAGAGAGAGAGAGAGAGAGAGAGAGAGAGAGAGAGAGAGAGAAGAGAAGAGAAGAGAAGAGAAGAGAAGAGAAGAGAAGAGAGAGAGAGAGAGAGAAGAGAGAGAGAGAGAGAGAGAGAGAGAGAGAGAGAGAGAGAGAGAGAGAGAGAGAGAGAGAGAGAGAGAGGAAGGAAGGGAGGGAGAGAATAGAACAAGAGTCTAGGCATTTCTATGCCTAACGCCCAATGACTGGCATAAATTGACACGACAATTCAGGGGGAAAAGTCAGATGACTTGATTATAAGCCCTCAATCTACCACTTGTTACTGCTTTATAATCTTGGAAGAATAAGTTCCCTTTCTGAGTCCCATTTTCCCCTCTGTAAAACTAAATCTTCAGTAGTCAATTGGGATCACAGGCTGCAGTGGTGACAAGACTTGCAAAACTTCTTGATTTCAATATTTCTTGTAGGGTTTCCTGTTACCCTGTCTCGTCATTTGGTTTTCTGGTGATCCTGATCTGGTGGTCCGCTTTCCAGCATCCCTAACTGATTAATGGACTGATTTTTCGGGTATATCTGATTTTTAGGAAAGACATTCAGGAAGTAGTCAAAGGAAGGATACTAGGATAATATAATGCAATGAAATTATGTCATGTGAAGGCTGGTTAAAGGAATTGATGGTGTTTAGCCAAGAGGAGACTTGGAAGAGAATACATTGTCAAATTGTTGTCATTGTTGTCAAATATTTGGAAGGCTGCTGTGTGAGATTAGACTGGTTTTTCTTGGCTCCTGACAGGAGAACTAAGAGAAATGGGTAGAAGTGGAAGGAAGGCAGATTTTTGACAATTTATGGAGAAAAATCCTAAGTATTAGTGTTATTCAAATTTGGAATGAGTTGCCTTGGTTTATAGCAGGATCCTTTTTAGGAGAGATCTCTAATCAAAGTTTGGATGATTATCTGTAAGGAGTTTTAGAGGGAATTTTTATGTTCTATATGGCCTAAGGTTCCTTCTGATTGAAATAAAATCCTTCTCTGAGATTTGTTAACCCTTAAGCAGATTGCACACAAACCACTTTTAACAATTGCACACTACCATTTTTGACATTAACACTGACACTGGACCATTGGTTTTTCCTATGGGATCCAAGCTGTAAATTGGACAATCTATTGTGATGGGGATCAGGATAATAATAACATGTGGATAAAAAAAAAAAGTCAGACCTAGATTTCATTGATTCAGGGGGCTTCCTATGAAGATAATTTCCTCTATTAATTTAGATCTATAAATATTCAATTTATAGCCTCAAAAAGTTGCTTAGGACCACTGAGTGGTCAAACAACATGCCTAGGGGTGACAGAGCTAGAATGATTTCATATAAAGACAAGATTTCAATGGATATTCTCTTGACTCAGGAGCGTTCTACCCTCAAAACCCTGCCTCTCACTGTTATAATTGCAAAATGCTTGTAAATCTGATCTTCACAAAATCTCTCTGAAATAGGTTTGGGCAGTGACTATTGTTTCCATTTTTATGAATGAAAGAATTGAGGCTTAGAAAAGTAACCCAAAGTGGGATGAATAATACATATATAATTGAAACCAATGTCTTCTGACTGCTAGTTACTGCTCTTTCAGGAACAAAGGGTTTTATGGGTTCTAGTCCCAGCTCTACTTTGTTTTTTTGGGAAAGTAATAACATTACTGGACTTCATTGTTGTTGTCCTCTATAAAATAGGTGTAAACATGTCCCCTGAAGTTGTAGAGTTGAAGTTTTCTTGGAGTTCCTTCCAGTTTCATGAGTTCTGTCTCAGTGAATTTATAATACATATATTTGCTAAATTTATAATACAGACATTTGCTAAATTCTATCACTGTCTATATAGGACAGAAAGTGCTTTTCTGGGTAACAAAATAAAAATGCCCAAAGATTTCACCTTTCCCTGAACTCATCACTCTCTACCACTGGTCCTACATGTATTGAATCCTGTTTGATCATCGCTGAAAATAAAGATCCATTGCTCATAGTGAAGATCCCTTTGTCCATATCTTTCTTAAGAACTTTAGAATGGATTGTATGACATGGAAGACCCTATCATAGGACTGTCCAGCATGACATGCTCTCATCAGAGAAGGTGCTGTGTTCTATGAGCAAAGCAGAATTGAATTAGTTCAGAAAAAACAGAGATATACAACAGAGAATTCTGAGCTCATATTGGTCTGATCAACCACAATCACATTGTAATGTGAATCTAATATAGCAATGTCATTTTGGTTCCCTTCAAGAGTGAAGGATAACAACCAACCAACTTATGAAATGCCTTCTTTCTTTCAAAGTCCAGCTTGGGTGCTCTCTCCTTCAGTCAATGGAAAGAAAACTGGATTGGAATTTCAAGGATTTGGGTTTGAATCTCAGCTACAGGATTTCCTATTTGTCTTGACTTGGGAAATTTTACCACCACTATAGGGAAACATCAGGTGGCAAAAGCAGATAGAGGCAGTAAATACAGCCTTAGACACTTGTTAGCTGTGTGATCCTGAGCAAGTCATTTAACCTTTGTCTATCCCTTTTTCCCATTGTAAAATGGGAATAATAACAGTTCCTACCTTACAGGTTGTTATGAGGGTTAAATGAGATAAGTTACTAAGTGCTTATCAGTACTTGGCACATGGTACCATACAAATGTTTAGTCTCTCCTCCCTTCCCTATGACTACTACCATGTCACATTTATTTAACCCTTTGAGGTCACTTTACTTTTCTTGGCTCCAGTTTCTCATCTATAAAATGAAAGGATTGGATTAGATAAATTGTAAAATTCCCTATAGCTCTAAACCTTTTGATCCCTTGATTCTTTAAACCTTCAGCAATCCCTTTGGATTAAAATATTTGTGTCCTTGAATTTCTGATGTATAGTGGCAGATGTTTTGATTGACTAAATAAATGGAAAGGTGTTGGCTATTGCTAGCTTTGAATTGTAGTAACAGTGGAGTGTTTCAGCAGGAGAGTCAGAATGCTGCCCCTTCATAGGGTCCTAGAACTGTAAAGGACCTCAGAAGTCAGTTTGTTTAACCGTCTCATTTTTATAGATAAAACAACAGAGGTAAAAGTAGGTAGTGACTTGCCTAAGGTTACACAAGTAGTAAGCATCAGAAGTCGAATTTGAATTCAGGTCGTCTTGCTCCAGAGGCAATGCTCTTTCTACTACTACCAATGGCATTCAAATTCCCAAGTTTCCAATTGCCATTAAATTGCCCAGGATTTCCAGTGAGCCATGAGATATCTTCTGTTCTGGAGATATCTTCTGTGTAGCCATGAGATATCTTCTTATGCTAAGAAAGGGAAAAGCTCCAGAGAGTTAACCGTGAATATGTTTTCATTTCAAATAAATATTTCTATCTCCTTCCAATGAGCTTAATTTTTATCTCAGTCATGAGAAACTAACTCTGCAATTTCATGTCATACCTATTTCATGGACTGGTAAAGTGAGACAAAAAATATTAAAGTAATAGCATGTTGGGAAATGGAAATCCTCTATGTGTTGTTCTAAAGAATAATTTATCAGTACAAAAGGACTATATCCAGACTCTGAAGAGTTCATTTCCTTCTTTAGCTATATGGTCCGCTGGAAAGAGCCAGGGATGCAAGTCATAGAATCATAGATTTAAACAGAAAGAGACTGCCAAGGGAAAGTCAGAAACAATATGAACACATACCACAAAACACTTTTCACACAAATAAAGTCAGATCTAAACAATTGGAAAAATATCAAGTGCTCTTGGATAGGTTGAGCAAATAGAATAAAGATGACAAAACTACCTAAATTAATCTATTTATTTAGTGCTATACCAATCAAACTCCCAAGAAATTATTTTACAGACCTAGAAAAAATAATAACAAAATTCATCTGAAAGAAAGAAAGGTCAAGAATTTCAAGGAATTAATGGAAAAAAAAGCAAAAGAAGGGGGCCTAGCTATACCATATCAAAAACTATATTATAAAGAAACAGTTATGAAAAACCAGTTGGTACTGGCTAAGAAAGAATGGTTGGTGAATGGAATAGGTTAGGAAGGAATTTGTGACCAAAGAAGAATTGGAGATCATTATTGATCACACAATAGATAATTTTGGTTATATTAAGTTTAAAAAGTTTTTGTACAAACAGAATTAATGCAGACAAGATTAGAAGGGAAGCAATCAACTGGAAAAAACATTTTCACATTCAAGGGTTTTGATAAAGCTTCATTTCTAAAATATATAGAGAATTGATCCAAATTTATAAGAATTCAAGCCATTCTCCAAATAATAAATGGTCACAAGATATAAACAGACAATTTTCCAATGCAGAAATTGAAACCATCTCTAGTCATGTGAAAAGGTATTCTAAATCATTATTGATCAGAGAAATGCAAATTAAGTAAAAAAGATACCACTACACACTTCTCAGTTTAGCTAAGATAATGATGAAGTAAGGAAAAGATAATGATGAATGTTAGAGGGGGATGTGGTAAAATTGGGACACTAATACATGATTGGTGGAATTGTGAATGGATCCAATCATTCTGGAGAACAATTTGAAACTATGTCCAAAGAGTTATCAAACTGTACATACTCTCTGATCCAGCAGTGTTTCTACTGGGCTTATATCCCAAAGAGATCTTAAAGGAGGGAAAGGAACCCACATATGCAAAAATGTTTGTGGCAGCCCTTTTTGTAGTGGCAAGAAACTGGAAACTGAATGGAAGCCCATCAGTTGGAGAATGTTTGAATAAGTTATGGTATATAAATTCAATGGAATATTATTGTTCTATAAGAAACGATAAGCAGGATGATTTCGGAGAGGCCTAAGTAAATTGAGGCTAAGTGAAATGAGCAAAAATAGTATTTCTTTGTACTCGGCAACAACAAGATGATCAATTCTGATGGACGTGTCTCTTTCCAACAATGAGATGATTCAGACCAGTTCCAATAGTCTTGTGATAAAGAGAGCCATCTACATCCAGAGAGAAAACTGTGGGAACTGAGTGTGGTTCACAACATAGCATTTTCATTCTCTTTGTCGTTTGCTTGCATTTTATTTTCTTTATCACTTTTTTCTGGTTTGATTTGATTTTTTTTTTGTACAGCAAGATAATAGTAAAAATATGTATGTGTATATTGTATTTAACATTTATTTCTACCATGTTTAACATATATTGGACTATTTGCCTTCTAGGGAAAGGGATGGTAGAAGAGAGGGGAAATTGGAACACAAGGTTTTGCAAGGGCTAATATTGCAAAATTATCTGTGCATAAGTTTTGAAAGAAAAAGTTTAATGAAAAAAAATAGCAGAAAAAGATCTTGGTGACCATTTAGTGCATTCTTTTCATTTTAGGGAGGAAGAAATTGTGTGTGGTACATCTTGTAAGTACATTTCCTGTGGAAGAGATAGTTGGATTCAGAGCAATTAATAAAAAATTTATACAGGAAGATAGAGCTTTCAAAACTTCAAAGCTTTAAATCTCAATTCAACTTGCATTTTGTATAGTTCTGTAGTTCTCTTCAGTGGTGGGGATTTTTTCTTTTAAAAACATACTATTTAATTTTTTGATAATTAAAAACAATTTTAAACTAATTTTTTTTGAGTTCTAAATTCTTTTCCTTCCTTTCTCCCTTCCTCCTTTCATTGAGAAGGCAAGCAATTTGATGTAGGTTGTATATGTGCAGTTGTGCAAAACACATTTCTGTGTTAGTCATGATGTAAAAGAAAACATCCCAAATAAAGAAAGTAAAGAAAAAGTGTGTTTCAATGTAATGCGCTGTTGTCTCCAGAAGCTGCCGATTGCTCTCTGGGAGGAGATCTGCTGTGTCAACTCAAATCTCTTGGACAGATTCTTCTTCCTGTAGAGAGCAGCCTCAAGTCTGGTCCAGAAACAACTCCCTTTTTCCTCCAGAGCTGCCCTCTTTATCCTCCCAGAGAATGGGCGTGGGATAATGCAAGGGCTTCTGGGAAGAATTACTTCAACCAATGAACTTGCTCCTCCTAAGCATGCAAGCTCTTCCCCAGGAAAGGCTGGAACTAGAGAATTGTCAAGTACCGACTTAGCACTTAGAACCTAATATCTCATTATCTCATTAGCACTTAGTAAGAACCTAACATCTCCCCCTTTCTTTTGATTTAGAACATAGGGTGGTCATAACCTTGAAACATAAATCCATCAATATGGGAGGCATTACATAAACACATAGTAACATAGTAACGTAGTAACATAATACATGCTAGAAGTATGTAACAAATAACATGATCAAATAATCATAAATTGAGAATTTATAAATGTCCATAAGTCCATTGTCCATTAATCTCATCTTGTGTTAGGAAATCCAATGATTCCTGCTGGTTTTTAAGTTCTTTAACAGTCTTCTTATTAGCCATGCTCTTTCAGTGTCAGATGTTTCTTATATTTTCTCCTTTGTTTTGAGGTCTTTCTCTTTTTCTGTCTCTCTCCAATGGACAAGGCGAATACGACTCGTTGGCACCCATCTGATTCCTTCTCCATCTGAAGAAATACAAGCAAACCCTCTCCCCCAGGCAGTTAACCTATCTGGTCCCTTCCATTCACCACTTTCTGGGTCTCTCCACATCACCTGGCGATTATCTAAGGACCGTGGAGCTGCTCACACTGGACACTGCCCTTCTGGTGGGTTATAAAACCTGTCTGCTGGAGCCAGTGCATCTTTGTCAAAAATTAGAAAATTAATGGTATAGAGAACTAAATTTAGAAGTACCCTAGGGCTACCTGTGGCTCCCCCTTTCTTTTGTTTTTGGAGGAATGTCTTAAGGTCTCTGTTTCTTCTCTCTACTATTGCCTGACCTTGCGGATTAAAAAGTATTCCTGTAATGTGTAATATCTTATACTGCCCACAGAAGTGCGCAAAATGTTTAGAACTATATGCAGGTACATTATCTGTTTTTATTTCTTGTGGCACACCCATAATTGCAAATGCTTGGATAAGGAATTTAGTGATCACTCTGGCTGTCTCTTTTGCTGTTGGCACTGCAAAAGTGAATCCTGAAAAGGTATCTACTACCACGTGGATGAAAGACAGATGACCAAAAGATTTATAATGGGTCATATCCATTTGCCAGATTTCATTGGGTCTCAAACCACGAGGATTCTTCTCTGGAGGGAGTGTAGGAGCGTGGAAAGGAAGACAAGCTGTACAGCTTTTTACTATGCTCCTCGCTTCCTCTCTTGTGATTCCAAATTGTAAAAGTAAAGCTCTAGCAGCCTGATGATATTTAGAATGAGATTCTTGTGCTTCCTGAAATAAAGGACTACTGGCTAACATGGTTAGAAGGCTATCTGCCTTTGAATTTCCATCAAAAATAGGACCTGGAAGTCCACTATGTGAGTGGACATGCAAGATATAAATCTTGCCTGGATGTTTTCTCACTTGCTCTTGAAGTTCCTTAAAGAGCTGATAAATATTAGAGGCTGCAAATTTTGTTCGGGTTGTGGCAATTCTTTGTACTACACCTACTGAATAGGCTGAATCAGTAATTATATTTACATCTTCTGGGTAATAAGTAAAAGCTAGCATGATAGCAAATAATTCATTCTGTTGAGTGGACTGAAAAGGAGTCCTGACTACTCTCTTTATGGTTAAATCCAGAGAGTATACAGCACAAATATTTTTTTTGGAGGCATCTGTAAAGATTGTTGGTCCTTTAAGAAGAACCTTAGAAACCTTTTCTTCAAAAATCCATCGCCAATTATGTAGTAGCCGGGTAATCTTTAATGGAGATCCATGTGCAAAATTTGGAGCGGTGGCCAATAAAATTTGCCATTCTGGGATGGTCTCACAGCATACATTAATTTGTGCGTTAGTATAGAATGTGTATATTTTTTCAGGACTTATTCCAGATAATTGTGTTACTCTCTTAATAGCCTTTAATAAAATCCTAGCCACAAGCACTGGGTAAGGAGTAAGGCTTTGTTCTGGTTGTGCTGGGAGGTTCACCCACTCAATCACACTGTGTCCTTGATGAAGGACTGCTGTGGGTGCCTCTTTTGTAGCAAAAACTGATATTTCCAAGAGTTTTTGAGTGACTCTTTCAACCACATTGGATAAAGCCAGTTCAACTTCTCTCAAAGCCTCTTGTGCTTCTTTTGTAAGCTGGCATGGTGAATTTAAAGCACTGTCTCCCCTTAAAATGTCATATAGAGGTTGCAGTTGATTGGTAGTTAAGCCTACCAATGGATGCATCCATTGGATATCTCCTATTAATTTTTGGAAATCATTTAAGGTGTTCAACTTCTCTGTTCTTAAAGAAAGCTTTTGTACTGTGAGTGTCTTAGGATATACTTCATATCCTAAATATTGAAAAGGAGCATGTCTTTGAATTTTTTCTGTAGCTATATGCAATTTGTAGTACTTTAGTGTTTCCATGGTCTTTTGTAGACATGCTTCTAACATTTGTTCCTCAGGTGCACATCCCAAAATATCATCCATATAATGTAACAATATTACTTTTGGAAATGCTTTTCTTATTGGAGCAAGAGCAGCAGCAACATACATTTGGCACATAGTAGGGCTGTTTTTCATTCCCTGTGGCAAAACTGTCCATTCATATCTTTTATAAGGCTCAGCCAAATTAACACTAGGCACTGAAAAAGCAAATCTTTTCATATCCTCCTTATTTAGAGGGATAGAATAGAAACAATCCTTAATGTCTATAACCCATAGAGGCCATTCTCTTGGCAACTGAGTAGGAGGTGGAAGTCCAGGCTGAAGAGTTCCCATAGTTTCCATCTGTTCATTTACTCTTCTTAGATCAGTTAATATCCTCCATTTCCCAAATTTCTTTTTCACCACAAATACTGGGGAATTCCAAGGATTTAGAGAAAGCCGCAAGTGTCCTTGGTCAAGTTGTTCGTTCAATATGTCTAATAAGGCCTGAATTCTATCACTTCTTAAGGGCCACTGTTCTACCCACACTGGTGAATCAGTCTTCCACTGAATAGGAACTGGTGAAAGTGCAGGTAGGCCTTCAACAGCAGTCCTACCTAAAAAGCCGAAGTGCTTATTTGTAATCCTATCTGCTGTAAAATGTCTCTTCCCCACAGATTGATGGGGATTTTTTCAACCACAAAAGGAGTAAAAAACTCCTGTTTCACCTTCAAATATCCATCTCAAAGGCCTAGCACTAACTTCTGCTGCTATTGATCCTCCTACCCCAAACATGTAGGTGTCTGCCTTAATCTTTGGCAAGTGACTGGGCCAATTGGCACCTCTAATAACTGTACAATCTGCACCCGTGTCTACCAATCCTTCAAATGGTATTCCATTTATATAAATAGTAAGCATAGGTCGGTCAGCTGTCACAGCTGCTGTCCAATATATTCCTGGATTTTGTTCACTGGAGCTAGAATCTAGGCGACTATCACCAGGTTGCTTATTAGGGGTACGTAACAATAAGCCTGATGCTACTACTTCTCTTGGTTGATAAATCACACGTTGTCTGCCTGTGTTAGTGACTGGGATATTAGCTACACATTCTCCAGTTTCCCACGTCAGTGTATGGATGGACACTGTTTTGTAGGCACTCTCAGAAGGTGAAATGGTCAAGCCTACTGTGCCTGGAAGCAAAGGATCCATAGGCTCAAAAGGAACAGATTTCACTTCTCCAGGGAGAATCTCAGTAGTCTCTACTGCACACAACTCTATTTTTCCTAATTTCAATCCCTTTCTTCCATCTGATTGCCTTTTGGCTGATTGATCATGTCTTAAAATTCTCTGGATGTAACCTTGGCTGCCATCATGCCCCACTTGGGGGGCTGAAGCTGGGCCCCACCTCTCATTTTCCTGGGTCAATCTACATTTGGAGGCCCAGTGGAGACCCTTGTGACATTTTGGACATGAAGTTTTAGGTCTTCTCTCACCCTGTCTTCTCACTCTATCTCTATATCTACACTGAGCTCTTAGATGTCCAATTTTTCCAATTGAAAACATCGCTGAGTTTGTCTAGAAGTCCCTTGCCAGGAGGCACCCTGTCTTTCCACGTTCATCATTGTCCGGGTGTAAAAAGCATTTGTTCCCACTGTAGCACAGCGTCTTATGATCTCCTCTAAAGGAGCATCTTTGTCTAATCCCCATATAATTCTTTTGCAAATCTCATTGGCATTTTCCTTAGCCAAGTCAGATGGAATTTGGAAATAGGAGTTAACACAAAATTCACTTTTGAGCACTTAGATGGTGAAGGTCAATATGGAGAGAATTCAGAACAGATTAATTATCCCATGATAGTGTATGAGCAAATTGCTAAGGGTGCAATAAAAGCTTGGGGTGTCCTCCCTGGACAGAAAGATCATGGAGAGGCTTTCACTAAAATAGAGCAAGGTCCCAATGAACCTTTTGCAGATTTTTGTGGGACGTTTGCAAACTGCTGTCAAAAGAACTATTGGAGAAAATGCAGCTATAGGAATAATGACCAGACATCTGGCTAAGGATACTATTGCTATAACTATATACAATGTGTCTTGGTCTTACTCATTTCACTTTGCATCAGTTCATGCAAGTCTTTCCAGGTTTTTCTAAGAGCACAGTGATCATCATTTCTTAAAACACAATGGTATTCCATTACAATCAATAGATGTCAAATTAATTTCCAATTTTTTGATAAAATAGCTACTAAAATAGCTGCTATAAATATTTTCATATATATAGGTTCTTTTCCTTTGTTTTTCATCTATCTTTTTGGGATATAGACCTAATAGTAATATTGTTTGGTCAAAGGATATGCATGGTTTTGTATCCCTTTGGGCATAGTTCCAAATTGTTCTACAGAGTGGTTAAATCAGTATAGCACTTCACTAAGAGTGCATTAGTGATTTAATTTTTGTTGGGGATATTTTGTACCTACCCAACCCCACTTTTCTTTGGACCCTTCAGGAGCTATAGTGCATGTGTCAGCCATTGAGAATTGACATATTCATCTTCTGCAAGTTGTAGCCAGAGAATTCTTCCAAAGAGATCCAATTAGCTAGAGTTAGAGCTTAGTGTAAGGCTGAGGTTAGACTTCTGCATGGGGTCCAAAGAAGGGTTCAATCTTGGACCACCATTAGGTTCAGCCTAGGCCTGGCATCAAGTTTCAGGTTAAAGAAACTCAGCTCAGTCCATTGCTGTAGAACCATTTTTAGGATGAGATAAATTAGTCTCAAACTACCATTTATGTTTTGCTGAATGTTGACCATGGGATCATAGCATTTCAAGCTATGGGCATTTAGGGAAAAATCTATTCCAACTTACCTATTTTTGTACTGAGCAAAGCTGAAGACTAGGAAAGGGAAGTCATTTATCCAAGATCACCTAAATAATTAGTAGCAGAGCCAAAATTGTGAATTGACTCAAAATCCAGTTCTCTTTTTCTGATATATAATAAGTACTAATAAATGCTTGTTAATTGATTTCCATTACACCATTCTTGATTTTTGCTTTCAGTAGATGGTGCCTTTCTGAATGCTGTTGTATAGCCTTGAGAACTCATATTAATTATAGATCTAGCTTAACCTCTTCAAAGATTACAAATTGCTTTCTTTACAACAGTCCTGGGATGAAGATTATCTCATTGATACCCCAGCTTCTAGAAGTTTCTGATTTGTATATGAGGATGATTTAGTCCCTCCTCTTTCCTAGCAATTTTTGTCCCACCTTTTCTTTGTCCTTGATTATTGTGACTTTGAAGCATCTCCTATTTCTGGGAATCCTCTGGTTACCATTGGTAAAAGATGAAGATGTCAACCCATTGATGGGTCCTTTGGCAGCTATGCCCAGCAACGTGGCATTCCCATCACTTTGTTAGGGATGAATACAATTGGCAAAAAGCTTTATTTGCAGAGAAAACAGTCTATCAAAAGTAAATAGGCCCCTCCCTGTGCACAAAGTGCTGTTCCCTCATCCTTCTTGGGCGGTTTATAAAGCATTCCCTGACCCAAAAGAAGGAGGACCCAAGGCTTAACCACTGTTGATCCATCTTTTACAAGGAACAGATTAAGGTATGAATGGGAAAGTTGGGATCTTTTGGGGGGGAGGGGAATGAAGCGATCATAAAGCAATGGAGTTCAATGCAAAAATCTCATCAGGAACCTGAGTTTTTGAATCAACCATTTACTAGCTATGTGACAGTGGACAAATCATTTCCCATATTCAATTGGATCTGTTCCCTTCAACTATAAAACAAGGGTATTAGACTTTATAAAGGGAATCTGTGAACTGATTAAAAATGTTTTTTTTGGATAACAGTATTTCAGGATAATTGATTTTCTTTGCATTCTGATGTATCTTATTAAAAGAAAACCCATTACTTTGAGAAGAAGGTATACTGAATTCCCCAGACTGTCAGATTTGGGGGTGAGTCAGTGGTACAAATATGTTAAGAACATCAGGACTAAATCATCTCTCTTCAGCTCTTCCCCTCTAAGTCCTAAGATTTATCGCAGGTCTGCCATTCCTTGTTCTAGCTTCTGAGAGTCCATTCCAACACTTATATTTGATTTTCTATGGTCTTTTTGAGTTCTCACATTCTATATCCAATATTCTGATGTTCTATGTTCTAAGCTCCTGTTTTGGAAAGTCCCTTCCAGCTCTGCTGTTTTGTGTTCTACATTTTCATGCTTTTTCATCTTTAACACTCTAAATATTAAATTTTAATATTTAATGGTTTTGACATTGAATTTTTGTTCATAGGATTAGTGATGATCTTGGAGCATTATTCTTAAAGAGCCCTATAGGATTCTAACTCTTAGCAAGTACTTAAATTTGTCCAAGTACCCTGGTGATTTGAACCTTAGTATAGTGGAAAGTAATACCAGCTTAATGGTTATGAGATGTAAATGCTGGTCGTTTCACTAATTCTCTAGGTGACCTTAGGTTTTCTGGGCTTCAGTTTCTTTCTTTACCAAGAAGACTGATAATCCTTGCCCTACTCCAACTAAGGGGCTGTTTTCTGAAAAACTGATGAGATAATAAACCTGGGGAAAGGAAAGAACCTAGAAAAATCTGGAAGTAATGACTCTACAGACTTTTTGAGTTGTAAGATATCTCTAGTGCAAATCAGTCCTGTATAAGAATCTCCTATGCAAAATCATTGACAAGTGGTCAACCAACTTTTGACTGAAGAACTCCAGGGAACCTTCTAACACTGGGGCAGTCTGTTCCATTTTGGGACAAGCAAGTATTAGAAAACTTTTCCTTATATTAAGGGTTGTTCAGTCATTTCAGTCTTGTCTGATTCTTGATGATACCATAGGAGTTTTCTTGGTAAAGATCTCTAGAGTAGTTTGCCATTTTCTTCTCCAGCTCATTTTTCAGATTAGAAACTGAGGCAAACAGGGCTAAGTGACTTGCCCCAAATCACACAGCTAACAAGTGTCTAAACCTAGATTTGAATTCATGAAACTGAGTCTTCCTGATTCCTGATTAATTCTATGCCCAGTGCACTATCCACTGTGCCACCTAGCTGTCAACATTTAGAGGTGGTTAGACATAAAGCATTTATTAAGCACTTGCTATGTCAGGCATAACTCCAGTGATATAAATACAATCTAATAAAATAATTTTTTGCCCAGTGGAGGAAGATATTAGGTAAAGGAGAATTAGAAAGTAGAAGAGTGAGAAGCTTATCTAAGTAGAACAAGGCAGCTGCTAGGGAAATGGAAAATTCAGGAAAGTGAGTTGAATTAGGAGTGAAATATCACTCAAATCCATTAAGAAATGGTGGTCAGCACCAGGGATCACTAATCAGGAAAGTGGACCAATGGTGAAAAGGTGCCTAATGATGTAAACAGTCTGGAAAAATGAGGTGAGTCATGAGTGAGCAGAAACATCTATCTCTCTAAATTTTGAATTTTTAACCTTTTGTCTATACCACAACCCTTCATGGAAGTCTTTTCTACTCCAGACAAAATATCCTCAGTTCTTTCAACTAATTCTTGTGTGTAGAGGATTAAAGAGACCTTCAGCAAGTCTTTTGTTGGATTTAAGTTCTGATATAGGAAATCTGGAGCTGGAATTGAGTCTGGGAAATACCCATCTGATAAAACTAGTCTTTGTGTGACATTAATTACATTCTCCAAAATCCCTGAGGTCTCTGCATGATCCCTGAGCACTAATAGGTCTAAGATATGGGCATAAGACCAGGTTTCCCAGCTCCCAAGCTTTTCTACTAGAACAGGTTGGATCCAGGATGGGGACCAAACTAGGATAGTGTGTGTTTCTTTGGGAGCATCCCCAAACCATTTCTTCTCTTTTCTTCTATAATTCTCTTAATTATGAAAATACAGGTAAAATCTCCACACAAAATGGAGTGGCTCTAACAGGGTCTTGAATAATAAGCATTTTCCCACTTTTCCATTCATTGGCTCCTTGTAACCATACTTTAAAGTGGGTGAAGTAGCAGTAATCACATCTGTTTAATAGATTGTAAAATGGAGGCTTGGGAAGAGAAATATCCAAAGTCATAATTGATATCAGGGGTAGATATATAATTAGAACCCAGGTTCCCAGCTTTCGATTTGATTATTTTTTCCCTTTTATCATATTTCCTGAAAGGAGAAGGGGGAACTGGTATTTAACCAGTTAACTTTTCATTTAGAAAAGATTGTGTAGCTTGTTGTGTGGATCAGTTTTGATAGAACTAGTTCCCTTTTAATCCCCAAATTCTTTTGATGAGGTATCAGCTATCCTGTTTTCACAAGGTCCATGATCAACAACTCATTATCAGGATCAGCCATGTTTCTGGTCTGTACCTTGGGATTCCTCCTTGGGATGTTGGTCCCATTCTGCGAAGGCTTCTCACCACACACTGTGGCCAGGATTAACCAGGCAGCCCTGGACTATGGTAAGTAAAGGCCTGGCTGATCCATTCAATGGGAATAGTAGTTAGCTATTTCAGGGCTGGAACAAGCAGCAAATCCTGGTCAAGAAGTATGAGAGGTGCCATCAAATTAACTTTATAATTTATGAAATAGTGACTCATAGACAAATATTTTGAACAGCATCCTCTGGTAGCTTCTTGTAAAATTGATTTTTTTCCAATTTTAATTAATTATTCATATTAGTTAACTAATCATGTTAGTTAATTGGTTAACAAACCCATTGTTTCTGTTGCTTTAGCAGTGCATGTACTAAAATTTTTTTACCCTCTAAATTTTGCCCCAAGAATCTTGCCCTACTTACTGCTCTGTAATCAGCTCTGGGTGCTACCACTCTTAAGAATAGACAATAAGAATAATAATAACATTTACACAAAGCTTAAGATTTGTAAAGCACTTCACATACCTTATCTTATTTGATTCTCACAACAACCCTGAGAGGTAGGTGATGTCTCCATTTTTGCAGATAAGGAAATTGAAGTTAAGAGGTTGATACTGCTTGTGTCACACCTCCAGTAAGTGTTGGAGGCAGGATTCAAACTTCATAACTTTGAAATGAATGATGGTGGTAGAATTAATGGTGTATTAAATTAATCACTCATATTTTTCAAGTCTAACTGTTCAATTATTCCATCTAATATTGAACTGAAAACTACCCATTGTTCTGAGCCTGCCCTTTGAGATTAATTCTTTCCCCACATAACTACCTTTCCAATAATTGAAGTGTTAGCAAAGTCTCTAGGTTAAATCTCTAGTTCTTATCCCAGCCTTTAGACCTCTCATCCATCCTAGTATCTTTTGGATATGTGCTTTGGTTTGTCAATATCCTTCCTAAAATGTGCCCAGCAGAATTACCTAGAAATTTGTGGTAGCCTTTGCTGGAACTTTCTCGTCCTGGGTCACATCTAGGCCAGAAGAGCCATGGATCCTTCCTGCTGGCAGAGGAGAAAGGATGTCAGTGATCCATGGTGGGTTGTGTGACAGACACACAAAGGAAATGGCTGATTGCTTTTCAATAACTAGATCTGAGAGGCCCGAGTCTTTTCCTGGTTCTGTTGCTAGACTCTGTTTGACTTTCTTTTGTTCTCCAAGAGCTGAATTTACCTTTTTTGATTTCAAGAGGAAATTGGGCAGTTGACCCAGGAATTCAGAAGGCACACCTTCCCTCAGGGTTGGTCATATCTCCAGGATGCTGGACTCTGGAGGCCTAAGATCCTCCTATTCTTCCTCCTTACTTACAAAAAAAGAGCTGAAAGGTGGATCTCCTTCAAACTGCATCCCTCTTCTTTCTTCTAGTATAGTACAGTGAAAAGAGCTCAGGAGGTAGTGAGCTCCTCAGTAATGCAGTGATTCAAGACAATTCCAATAGACTTGGGATGGAAAATACCATCCGCATATAAATCAAAGCATACTATTTTCACTTTTTTTGTTTGTCTGCTTTTTTTTTTCTTGTGATTTTCTCCTTTTTGGTCTGATTTTTCTGGCATAACATGATAAATGTGGAAATATGTTTGAAAGGATTGATCATATTTAACCTATTTCAGAATGCTTGCTGCCTTGGGGAAAGAGAAGAGAGGGGAAGTAAGGAGGGAGAAAAATTTGGAATACAAAGTACTGTGAAACTATCTTTCCATGCATTTGGAAAAATAAAATACCACTGAGAAAAAAGAAGTATGCAATGATCGCATGAGCACTTATGGGCATGTTATAGAAGGCCTTCCTGCTCTGCTGAGTTGGATGGACTAGATCCTTCATTTAAGCTTGGGGGTACTTTGATTCTAATCTCTCTGAACTCTGAATCTGAAAAGTTGGGTTTCTTGTCCTGTCTTCAGCACTTATTAATTGTATGGCCTTCAATAATTTACTTTCTTTCCATAAGGCATTTAGTATCTTTTCAAATTGTTGGTCAATCAGTAAACATCTATTAAGTGCCAACTGTGTGCCAAATGCTGGATGATATTTACTCTATCAGCCCCACAGGATACTTATGAGGGTTAACAGAGATCATAGATACAATGTTTATAAATGTAAGCTATCATTTCCTCCTTCTATTCCCTCAAAGTCTGGCACAGAACTTCCTCTCCCACCCCAAATCTGGAGAAATCTGGACTATGATGTCCTATAGGGGAAAGCTTGGATACTAGGAGATTTGGGTTCTGATTTGCTCTGCTGTATTCCCTTTGACAAGTCACTTCACCTCTTACACAATGAGAGAGATAGATTGGATGGACTCTAGCGTTCATCATGGTCCGATGCTTTATGATGTCTGACATGCTACCTCTTTTGTTCAGTGGCAGAGATAGAGCGCGATTCTTTCCAGAAGGCCCTGAAGATGCAACTTCCTGATCTTGACCCCGAAGAAGGTGACTTGCAGCGTATCCTGTAAGTTCCCCACTAGGCCAGTAGTCCCCTGAGTTTTTTCAGAAGCTATTGCTATTCCTTTCCAGATGGTTCTTATTCTACCCAAGTCAAACAACTATAATGTCATATCCCTGATTTTATCTTATTCTCCACATCTGAGCACAAGAACTTATTCACGCAAGGCTTTCTGTGGGAGGTGGTTTGGTGGCTGTGTGTCCAATAGAGTTTTGTTCTGAGAGAGGATTGTGTGTGGGGGAAACCACTATTATAAACAACTTCCAAAACTATATGTAAGTTGTTCTTACTGTTGTCCCTTATTGTCTGCCAGTCCATTTTTGGAGAATTATCCTCAAAAGAATTAAAATCAACTTCAGTTTTTCCCCTCTACAAAAACAAAAGTTATACAATAAAAGGAAAGTGGGAAGGGTTTTAAGGTCATATAATTTTGAGTCAGAAGCTCAAACCTGTTCATTAAACATGAATAAATTAAGAATCAGAGAAGGGAATGACCCATCAACATATATAACTTCTCAACATGTCACTTTGCTTGCTATCAATCAACCAATCAGCAAAAATTTATTAAATACTTATTATGTACCTATTATGTTCCTAGCACTATGATGAAACTGTTCTGGCTGTCAAGGTCCTTATATTTATTTGGGCAAGGCATAAAGAACATAGAATAAATATATACTCAATATATATACATGAACATATAGATACATACATATATATATTTTATATATATGTATACATACATACATACCACCCACCCACATATACATATGCATTACATACGGGACAAGATCACTGTATAAGGTTTTGCTAGGAGTTATGGTGAGGAGGAAGGGGAGGAGATAAGGAAAAACTTTAAGTATGTGGGGCTTCAGCTGAATCATAAAGGATTCTAAAAGGGGAGAGATAACAAGGGAGTGCCTTGTAAGTATGGGGTTGTTCCAGTGCAAAAGCCTTTTTGAAAAAGTCATACCAAAGATGGGAATGTAATACTTCATACTTCTGGCTGGATCATAGAATGCAAGAAGAATAATAATGTGTATGAGACTGGAAAGCTAGGAAGGGGCCAGGTTGTAGAGATCTTTAAATACCAAATCTCAGAATTTTTGTTTGATGCAAAAGTTTAAAAACAGGTACTGGAAGTTATTGAGTAGTGAGAGGCTGGCGGGGGGGAAGGGTAGTGACATGTTTAAGTCTGTGTTTAGGGAGCATTACTTGAGCTGCTGTGTGAAATGAAGTATGAATTGGAGTGCAGAGAAAGCTAAGGCAGAGAATAATTAGGAGTCTCTTGCAATGGTCCAGTCAAAGGTGATGAGGTCCTCGACAAGGGCAGTGAATGTGTGAATGGAGGACAGGGGTTAACTTTGAATGATGCTTTAGGGGTTTATCATTTAGAAATGATAAGATCTGGCAGTTGATTGGATTTGTGAGGCAAAGAAGAATTAGGGGTCATGGATAATCCTGAGATTGAGGACTTGGGAACCATTGAGGACAGAAATTGGGAAGATTGGAAGAGAGGTGAGTTTGGGTGGGAAGATCATGAGTTCTATTTTAAAATGTTGGGTTTGAGTCGCCTATGAGACATCCACTCACTTGTGTTTTGGCTCTCCTGCTCTGGGCCATAGCTCTAGCTATTTACTTTCTGCTGCCAGTGACCAAGCTGGAACGCAGACTCAGTGGAAACCACTCACTAATGCCTATGTTTTCTTCCTCAGGGTCTTTATGTTTGACAACAGTATTCCCCAATTTACTCTGAAATTTATCCCTAATTATGGTATTCGTCTTTCTGCTGCTGGCCATGTCAATATGACAGTTTTTTTGTGAGTATGCACTCTTGGCCCAGGGGAATGGAATGGTTTGGGGGTAGGGGGTTCCTATGGGAAGGGTTGAACTGGGAATTAAGGGAATGCATTTAAATTCTGACTTTTACTAACTCCCAAGAAACAGAAATGACTCAATAAAGGTTTCAAACAGCTTCTCCTTTTCTAGGCCCCACTTTGATCAAGGACTGCTGCCCAGGAATCCTTTTTATACCTCACATCACAACACTTTCTCCTCCTTAAAGCACTGCTCCCACATTTTACCTCATTGGAGTTAGTAGGCAGGGATGGGGTTAAGTAGCTGAATAAAACAAAACTGGGTTGAGGATGACACCTAAGTAGTGAGGCTGAGTGAATGGGAGAATAATAGTTCCTTCAACAGTAATAAGAATTTAAAAAGAAACAAAGCTTTGGAGAGGTAAAAATTAATTAGACATGGATTAAAGATATCTATGGAACATTCAGTCTGAGATGTCCAATGAGCAGTTGGAAGATATAAGACAGGAGATTTGGAAAGAGGCTGAGGCTAGAGGCAATCAGGATTAAGTGAATTGCCCAGGGTCACACAGCTAAGAAGTATCAAGTTGTCTGAGTAAGATTTGAACCCAGGTCACCTTGAGTCCAGGGCTAGTGCCAACAGTTGCCTCAAGGCTAGATGAATAGATATAGGAATCAACAATCTAGACTGAATTATTGTATCTATAAGAACTGATAAGATCATCAAGCAAGATAGTGTAGATGGAGGAGCAGAGGACCCAGAACAGAACTTTGGGAGACACCTGCTTTTAGTGGCGTGAATAATCCAGGAAAGGAGACTGAGATGAAATGAATGGGTAGGGAGAGAATAGATAAAAGCAGTATCATGAAAACCAAGAGAGAAAAGAAGAAGAGAGTGATTGATAGTATCAGAGGCTGAAGAGAAGTCAAGGATGGGGATTGGGGAAAGGTTATTAGAGTTAGGATGGAAGAGGAGCAAGAAGAGAGCTCGGCTCTCCTTACCCCCAAATTCCCCCAGATCACGTACTAGCATGCCAGATAATGTACAAATACTGATGAGGAAATATAAGAAAAAGTCACAATGTCATTTTTCTGGTCCTTATCAACATAAAGACACAGGTAGAGAGATCTCTGGACGCTGAAGTTGGGGGTTGGATCAGGAGTATGGAACACTCCAGCACAGGGAGAAAGTGTGTCCATTGACGTGTAATAATCCCTGGCTTGTACTGGGGCATCTCCAGACCCGTTCTAGGGCACCTTGATGATGCCATGTGCCAACTGGCAGTTTTGCCACCCAATTTCCAGTTTCCCATCACCCCCAGAACCCCCAGCACCTCTAAGCTCTGGATTGTGTATTAAGAGAAGAACAGGTTCTGAATCAAGCAGCAGGATTGTGACTGAAGCCAGGAAGGAACAGAGCAAGGTCTCAGTTATAGTTCTAGTCCAGCCTAAAGCACAACCTGGCAGCGAGTTCAGACCAAAGGGAAATCCTTATTTCTGCCACTCTGAACCATCAGAGCTTCCCTGCTGGCTTCTAGGGCCTGAATCCTGCAGCATTCTGCTATTGCTCAGATCTAAACTAGGACGAATTTGCAGCATTCAGACCAGGGAGGCAGCAATGAATCTTTAACCTAGATCAGGCTACTTCGGGAGCTCTGAAAGCTGGCAAGACCCCAGTCAGAGCTGGAACAATAAAGTTCAGCTTCTTAATTGTGGTTTGCAACCCACAAAGGATCTCATACAAATGTGATCTCCACACAAAGAAAGAAAGAAAGAAAGAAAGAAAGAAAGAAAGAAAGAAAGAAAGAAAGAAAGAAAGAAAGAAAGAAAGGAAGGAAGGAAGGAAGGAAGGAAGGAAGGAAGGAAGGAAGAAAGGAAGGAAGGAAGGAAGGAAGGAAGGAAGAAAGAAAGAAAGAAGAAAGAAAGAATTGAATCACACACCAATTTCTTAGGTGAAAAAGGGTCATGAGTGGAAAAAGTTTAAGAAGTCCTGAAAGAAAGCATCAACAAGACTAGCCCAGATCTTCCCTTCAGAGGTGCACAAAGCCTGTGTCTAAAGTTGAGTCTAGAGGCAGCTAGGTGGCGCAGTGGATAGAGCACCAGCCTTGAATTCAGGAGGACCGGAGTTCAAATATGGTCTCAGACACTTAACACTTCCTAACTGTGTGACCCTGGGCAAGTCACTTAACCCCAGCGGGGGGGGGGGGGGGAAATAAAGTTGAGTCTAAAGTTAGGAAGTAGACTGAAAGAATGAGCAAATAAATAGACAATTTTTTTTAAACATAAAAATCTATTATGGTGACAAGGATAACTAAGACAACAACCAAGAAAAAGAAAATGATTTCAAAATATCCACAGGCAAAAATCTTAAAGAACAACTCAGTGTAGGCACAAATTCTACTAGAATTTTTGATGACATGAAGCAAGTTTTTTTTTTAAAGAGTTAAAGAATTTTTTGTTAATAAAATAAAAATTCTAGAGAAAAAAACTGGAAAAGAAATAGAAACTGTAGAAGAAAGAATTGGGAAGGAAATTAATGGGTTGATGTAAGAGTTAAAAATCTTAGCCAAGCAACAAATTCCTTGATAATTAGGTTGCATCAAATAGAAACCAGTGATTTGATAAGATGATAAAATGTGTTAAAATGAAATAAAAAGAGTGAAAAAGTCAATTATGGGTTCTTTTTGTACAGAAAGAAAAATCTCCTGAAACTAAAAGTGGGTGTTAATATCTTGGCAGACGTAGTCATTTCTCAAGCCACCATAGGATCACTACTTGTGGATGTTTCTCTCTGCAAATCTACCGCTGAGGAAATCAGTGTTACTTACAAAGATGAGTATGTGATCTGAATATCTCTTTATCTCATGTGTGTCACATCAGCAGGGTAATGGATGTAGTTTGTACATGTACAGGTCAAATGATGGGAAAAGGTTAAGTGACAGAATTCTTGGGAGTCTTCAATTACATTAGGGATTCTAGATTTTCATTCATTCACTAATTTAATAAACATATATTGAATAATTTCCATGTAGGAAATGCGAATCTATATGTCACCATCCCCGCCCACATAAATAACTAAAATGCACAATATTACATTAGAGAAGTCAAAATGCTATTTGAAGTCTGAAAGGTATTTTTAAAAAATCATCCTGGGAAATAACAAAGATACTTTTCTGAATGAATTGAAATTTGAGAATGGGTAAGAAATTAACAGGTAAACAAGAGAAAAGAGGAATTCTAGATAAAAAAACAGCAGAAGCAAAGACAACAGTGTGGGAGATGACTTCAGATAGAGTCCCAGAAAATTGATGTAAAGTATTGCTGAAACC
This sequence comes from Sminthopsis crassicaudata, assembly GCF_048593235.1. Classification (NCBI taxonomy): domain Eukaryota; kingdom Metazoa; phylum Chordata; class Mammalia; order Dasyuromorphia; family Dasyuridae; genus Sminthopsis; species Sminthopsis crassicaudata. The sequence goes on along the minus strand of NC_133618.1, from coordinate 450,651,365 downwards.
CACACGTGATACTTTATTAATTCCTTACTTTCTGTTTATTAGCCAATGAACAAATTTAGATTTCCTCTTAGCATGGTGTCTTCAAAAAAGTTCTGGACAAAGAAGACAGCCAGGATCATATGTTTTATATGGCTCTGATTCTCATTTGCTGTGTGATCTTGGGTTGATTATTCCCCTAAATCTGATCCTCAAATTTCTCCTCTGAAAAGCAAAAAAAATTGTATAAAAGATCCCTTCCTGTTATAATAATCTGCCATACATAAGCTCACTGGTGGATAGGGGGCCAGAATCCAGACCTTCTGACTCCTACTCCCAAGATCATGTGAAAGTGTGGCTTTTACAGTAAGGGCTATTAGTGATCTAATTTACTTCCCTTGTAGATACTAAGAAAATGGATGCTCAAAAAGGTTAAATTGCCATTTTTTCCCTCCAGCTCATTATCCTCCTGATAAGGAAACCTAAGTAAACAGGGTTAAGTGACCTGGCCAAGGTCACACAGTTAGTGAGTGTCTGAATTCAGGTCTTCCTGATTCCAGGCTTGGCTTTTTATCCTCTCCACCACTTAGCTGCTTCTAGAATACATGTATAGTTTAGAGATGGTTTCTGGGGTCCCTTCCTTCTTGGAAAGACTGAGCTTCATACAAACCCTCTTTTCTTCATAAGGGATGGCCAAAGGGATATCCTAATGGGGAGCATTAAAGAATCTCTGGCAGAGGGGACCCAGGTGAAGGCAAGGAGTGACTTGCCCTCTGTACATTTGGGCTGTTTTTGGAGCTGTAGGGATGTGCATTCACTCTTTCTTATAGGCATGTTTTACTTGATCTTTCTAGGTTAAAAGAACTATGGAATCCTCTGCGGGAATATGTTAGGGTTATCTTACCTGACAAGGTAAAGAATCCTTTGGCTTCAACTTTTTGGAATGTTTAACCCAAATGCTAGAGAAATTAGCAACTCTAATAATAATATAATTTTAAGCATCAATGGGAAGGAATTTGGAGTAAAGCATTTTTTTTTGTCTTCTGTGAAAAATACTATATTATACTATTTGTTTTGCAAAATGAGTTGGGGGGCCAAACCAGTTTCCAGCTGGAGGGATCTCTATCTATTGAGGTTTGTTTGAGCCTGTGGGAATGGAAAATCATAGTCCCTGGAAAGCTTAAAGAGTGATGTCAGGCTACATTGTGGCACCTCTGGGCTCTATGGGGTGACTGCAGAGACTGGAGACGAGATTTTCCTTATATCCTCCTGCATCCTGTTACCATCATTTATTCACATCCTATCCAACATTCTTCTCTCCTCTTTCTTTGAATTTCCCTGGACATATTTGCCATTTGTAAATGGTGAAAGTCCATTTTCTATTAACTTTGTAAGGAAGTCCCAAGGTTCAAAGGAGATGATGGATGGAGAAACTGTCTGAAATTCTCAAAGTGCAGTATATTCATTGTGAAGGATTGTTATTGCTATTTTAAAAGAGGCTGATGGTCATTTCCCCCACTTACTTCACAATAGATTCAAATAGAGGAGTTGCCTTTGGCAGCAAACAGTGGGCACTGTTGTTATGTAGAACCTGGATGAATTGCTTAAAATTCTGGGTCAGGAAATGTGATTCTAAATTTCCTGGGAAATATAGAAAAAAGGGAAATGTTCTGGATTACAGAATTTAAATTTTTTTCTGAGGCTTGAAAAAGATGAATTTGTCAACAGATAAACACTTTATTTCCTTAATGAAATTCCTACAGTAATAGGAATCCATTGTGAATTCATATAAAAAGGATATGACAATATCAACTCTTTAACAACGACTAATTTTTTCCATAGCCCTTTATAGTTTCAAATTATTATTGTGTTCATAGAAACATCCTGAGGGGAGGGAATGATTGTCCCTAGGACTCACCTAGGGGTAGCAAGACTTTGAAGTGGGTCAGATTTCTTTTTGGTGTCTCCAGCTTTGTTTTTCAGTACTATTTCTGTTCTCCCTAATTCTACCTCTTTTTTCAAGATCTTTGTTTTCCTCCACTTTCCTATTATCTTCAAGAGAGATTCTAAGACCTTTGGCACATTGACTTTTCTCCTGCTCCCATGAATTTCTATCTGTTTCTATATTATCTTTCAAACTAATAGACATTTTCTGTCTGATCTTCCATGAGAAAAAGGTCTTTATCCCAATTGAAGCCATTTCAGGCTCATTGGGAAAGGTGGAATTAATAAACTGTTTGTCTTCTTTCTGGTTGGTACAGCTATGTTCGAAGCTCCATTTCATGGCTGAAGAACTGAATGTTTATATGGGTACAATGACTGGTAAGTGTGGTGGTCTGACTTGACTTGGCTGCTCACCTTTTGTCTGGGCCCAGATTTATGGGGCATCACAGATACCCTTCAGGTTTAGGGATCATCAATCATAAGTCAGGAGAAGAGTGAGTATTGCTACTTAGCCAATATCTGGGAGTATAAGATCAATAGAAACTATCAGCCATCAATGAATCTCCAATATGGTCACCTGTTCTGTGTTCAAGCTTGTGTTAGGCTAAATGAGGAAACCAACACTTTTAAATGTTACTTTCCAGCTTACAATCTAGATAACCTGCAAACTAGATAGTATGGTTCATAGACTATAGGATATGGAAATTCTGAGTGACTTTTGAGATCTTTTGCTTCAACTCTCATGATTTTATCCACGAGGAAACTAAAGCCAGAGGTCTTACAAGGACTTGCCTAAAGAAGTCTTACAAGTCAATTTGTGTAAAGGTCAAGGATCTGAACTCTGGTCCTTCCATTGCAAACTGAATGTCTTCTCCACTATACCATGTTGCTGCTACTCTATAATTCTTATCTTATAGATGAGGAAATTGAGGTTCATCATGATAAATGATTCATGCACATACATTATTGAAAATGGTCAAACTCTGCTTGTTTAATTTCAAACCCAGTGACTTTCCCTATATCTGATGCCTATGACAAGAATTACAGAATCTCAGAGCTAGAAAGTCTCTTGAGCCATAGAACAAAGAATGGCAGATTTGGAAGGGTCCTTAGAACATAGACTATTAGAAAAGTTCTGATACAAACTCTTTTCATGACTTTAGGCAGCAGACCTTCCTTTTTCTTGGTTTTATTTTCTCCCTTTATAAAATGATAGAATTGGAAGGAAAGAAATATGATTTTTTTAAAAAAAGAGTATCTACTATGGAATAGTACTTTACAAATATTACCTCATTTTATGCTCACAACCTTGGAAGACAGGTGCTATGATTACATATGGGGAAACTGAGGCAGACAGAAGTTGGGTGATTTGCATAGGGTCACAAAGGTAAAGTCTGAAGCTAGTATTGAACTCAGGTCTTCCTAACTCCAGGTCTGGTATTCTTTCTACTGCTCCTAGTGGTCTTTATTACACTAGATAATAAGTAATGGTGATTCTAGTCTGAAGATTCTGTTCTTTTATAATTCCAGGCCTCTACCCTCTTGGTCCTGAATCCCAGATCAGCTACTCTTTGACCCACTCACCCACCATCACTGAAGAATACATGTCCTTGAATATCAGTGTAAGTGTTGAGTTTATTATGTAGTCTCCTATCACTTGCCACATTTTTTACCTTTCAGTTTGGGAATCTTCAGGTGATGACAAAGCGCTTGCTTCTCTAATAGCCCAAATAGCCTCAGAGTACCTATCTGGGCTAAATTATGATATAGATAGGAGAAAGTGGTCCTGTCCCTGCCCTCTGTGGGCTCAAAGCCTATTTGAAGAAAATAATAACATCATAATGAATGAAGAATGCATCATGGGATTTGATCAAGAGATAGACTCCATTCAGAATCTAGGTACTGCAGAAACCTTGAGAAAATGAGCCTACCATAGGTGGGGGTAGTAAGGATAAGTTTTCTGGAGGAAGAGGCACTTGGGTTGTACCTCAAAAATGGCAGGATCTGGAGAAGGGATGGTGGTGTGTATTTCAAGTAAAGAGAGGACAATTTAAACAAAAGCACAGAGATTGGAGTGTGAGTATTATATGCTGCAAAACAAGGAGGAAACTGATTTAGTTGGAACAGAAGAAATGTGTTGGAAAGGAGAGATAAGAATAAAAGAATATTATAATACTTGTACATATTATATATTCCTCCTATGAAATATTATAGTTAGTGACCTATGTCTTATCTAAACTCTATTTTCTCCCTAGCACCTAATACTAACTTCTTTATATAGTAGTAACTTAATACATATTTGATGAATTTGTAGCATCAAAAGAGGGAATTTTAGAGATCACATATTCCCACCATTTTATACACATAGAAATTGAGTGAATTGAAGTGAATTGATGGGACTGGAGTATAGAGGCGCTTTACAAAGCCCCCCAAAACATAAAATAATCAGGAATTATATCACTTATTTGATTTTTGGCCCCAAACTGATGCTGAAATCAAGTATGTCTGCTTCTGTGGTTTATATAAAATACATGGATATCCACTATGGAAAACTCAATCAGGTATAAAGGAAACTGAATCTTCAGATACAGAGAAAGCCATGTGAACTATGAGGGGGCAAAAGTAGGTGGAAAGAACGATTAGTTAGGGAGTGGGGATTAAGAATAAAAATAATTCTGGCATTGGGTATAGTTAGGAGTAGGTCCAAGATGTCAATTGCCTAAGATTTTGGGACTAGGGAACTTGGACTTAAAGAGCTCAATATAAAATGATTTGCTGTTGCAAATGTGCACTTGAGGTATGTCTTCAGGAGCTGGTGCCCCTCTTCATGGAATGATCTTGTTGATCAAACTCAATTGCAGGAATACCTTGATGCTAGTAGTCTGATCTTGCTCTGATTCCTTGCATTACCCAGTAAAATCTTTTGGCCTTTGAGAATAATACTGATGTTAGAGATGTGTGTAGTAAGACTGTTTTTCTCCTTCAAATTCTCTGCTTAGACCACATTCTACTTGCTGGGCAAGCCGATTGTTCTCCCTCCACGTGTGTCCTCCTTCTCCCTACCTCATCAAGTGGGCTCTAAGAATGCCATGGTTAACTTTGTACTCCCAAAGGAGCTGTTTGACTCGATTTATTTCCTCATGCAGAAGTCTGGGTCCATTAATCTAGACATCACAGGCCAGTTGGTAAGTGGAGGCAGATTTCCTGTGAGTTACTGTAATTACATAAAAAAAGAAGACAGTTCATCTCCTTTCTTAGTATTTTTTCCTCATGAGTTTCTTTTCACATTCTTCTTATCATTCCTCTTTGGTATTTTTAAAGGAATTCCTTATCTGCAAAGTAAGAACAATAACTAATACTTGATCTTGCATATAAAATAATGGATATAAAACCACTTTGAAAAAGTATAATGTTATATATGTGCTATTATGTTAAAATGTAGATAGCATTTTTGCTGTAACTATCTCTTTAAAATTTTTTAAGTTTTTATTTTAAATTTATGGAATAAAATAAGAATTTCCATAACACAATTCAATAGAAAAGATGATTGTATGTGAAACTCTTAAGAGACTTGACAAAATGCATGGAGTAAAACATGGAATGAAAAATTTAAAGGTCAAACAGAACAGATTTCTTTGGAAGGAAGTAAATGCTTTCAAGTACATTCTTGAATGGAGTCAATACAGCATCAGGGAAGGCAATTTGACTCTGCTTTCTGGAACATGTTTTTTATCTGTGCAAACACATTTTTCCTTTCCTGGAAATAAGCCCACAGAAAGATTTATTGTGTGGGTCTCAATTTAATCTGTATGGATACTTCCCCTGTCTAGTCAGATATTTCCTTTTGATGGTGGTTTGCTTTTACCAGAAAATTCTTTCCTTTATGAGTAATTCTTGGTGAAGATTCTCTTTAAATTTAAATAATTTCTAGTCATATGAAAAAAAATTCTCTAAATCACTATTGATCAGAGAAATGCAAATTAAGACAACTCTGAGGTACCATTACATATCTCTCAGATTGGCTAAGGTGACAGGAAAAGATAATGATACATGCTGGAGGGATGTGGAAAAACTGGAACACTGATACATTGTTGGTGGAGTTGTAAACCAATCCAATTATTCTGGAGAGCAATTTGGAACTATCCCCAAAAGGCTAGCAAACTTATAGCAGTGTCTCTATTGGTTCTGTATCCCAAAGAGATCTTAAAAAACGGAGAAGGACTCATGTGCATTATACATAGCAATAATGCGATGATCAACTATGATGGACCTGCCTTTTTTCACCAATGAGGTGATTAAGGCCAATTTCAATAGATTTGTGATGGAGAGAGCCATTTACATCCAGAAAGAGGATTGTGGGTCTGAGTGTGGATCACAACATAATATTCTTAACTTTTGTTGTTGTTGTTGTTTGCTTGGTTTTTGTTTTCTTTCTCATTTTTTCCCTTTTTGATCTGATTTTTCTTGTGCACCATGATAATTGTGGATATATGTATAGAAGAATTGCACATGTTTAACATATATTGGATCACTTGCTATCTAGGGGAGGGGGGAGTTTTGCAAGGGTGAATGCTGAAAACTATCTTTGCATGTATTTTGAAAATAAAAAGCTATTATTTAAAATTTAAAAATTAAAAAAAAATTTTTTTGGGATAAGTTAGTTTTTGGGTGGTGTGCTAGCAAAGGGCCATGGATGTAAAACTATTTCAGTTTATGAAGATATTCCTGAATCTATGCTCATTCTCCTTCTCCTTTAGAATGGTCTTCATGAATCCAAGGCTACTGCCATATCATGCTTGATTAATTATAGGATGCAGACTTTGTGGATGATAAAAGATATGTTTAACAATAATGATAATGATAATATTAGCTGACATTTCTAAATTATCAATTAATTTTTAAAAAATGTTTTTGAAACTTTTAAAATATTATTCTAATTACCAGACAATTTATTTTTCTACTTTTTAAATGTTTTTGAAGCTTTTAAAACACTATTTTTTTCTCATCCCATTCAAAAACATTACCACCTCTCTTGTAAGAAATAAGTATTGTCAAACTAAACAAATCAATACATTGTCCATTTTTTGAAAATATATCTTATTCCCCATTTCCTGAGAGGAGGAAGGCGGCTTTCAGGATCAAGCCATCTGAAGCTAAAATAATCATTGCTTTAATGAGAGTTCCCAAGTCTTTCAATGCGATTTTCTTTTATATGACTGGTGACTATGCACATTTTCCTCCTGGTTTTCCTTATTTTGTTCTGTATCAATTCATTTAAGTCTTGTCAAGTTTATCTGAATTCTTTATATTTGTTATTTTCTGTGGTGCAGTAATATTACCCTCCATTCATATGTCCCAATTTTTTCAGATCATGTCTGCCTGATAGGCACTCACTTTGCTTCCCTTCTTTCCCCTCCCCTGCAGGAATAGAATTTATTTATTTATTTTTTTATTAAAGCTTTTTATTTATACAACATATGCATAGGTAATTTTTCAACATTGACCCTTGTAAAACCTTCTGTTCCACATTTTCCCCTTCTTCCCTCCACCCTCTTCCCTAGATGGCAGGTAGTCCTATACATTAAATATGTTAAAATATATGTTAAATCCAATATATATATATATATATATATGCATATTTCTAGAGTTATCTTGCTGCACAAGAAAAATCAGATCAAGAAGGGAGAAAAAACTGCAAAAGAAAACAAAAATGCAAGCAAATAACAACAGAGAGAGTGAGAATGCTAAGTTTGTTTCACACTCTGTTCCCATGGTTCTCTCTCTGAGTGTAAATGGCTCTCTTCATCACTGAACAAGTGGAACTGGTTCGAATCATCTCATTGTTGAAGAGAGCCACGTTCATCAAAATTGATCATCATATAGTCTTGTTGCCATGTATAATGATCTCCTGGTTCTGCTCATTTCACTCAGCATCAGTTCATGTAAGCCTCTCCAGACCTCTCTGAAATCATCCTGATGATCATTTCTTACAGAATAATAATATTCCATAGCATTCATATACCCTAATTTACTCAGCCATTCCCCAACTTATGCGCATCTGCTCAGTTTCAGTTTCTTGCCACTACAAAAAGGGTTGTCACAAACATTTTTGCACATGTGAGTCCCTTTCCCTCTTTTAAGATATCTTTGGGATTAAAACCCATTAGAAACACTGCTTTTTGATAACTTTTTGAGCATAGTTCCAAATAGGCTATTTTTTGCTATTATGAAAATGCTGCTATAAATATTTTTTGTATAAATTGTATAAATATATAATTATATATATACACACACACACACACACACACACACACACACACACAAATATATCTTCTCCTCTGTCTCTGGTTTCCTTGTAGCATAGGCCTAGTAAGTGGAATCCTTGCTCAAAGGATATTTGTACTATAATGACTTCTGCTCCTTATTTTATATTATATAATATAATAAAATATACAAAACTTTTCCCAATTACATGTTAAAATAATCTCTAAACATTTTAAAAAAGTTTTAAGTTCCAATTCTATCTTTTCTTTACTCCCTGTTCTGCTCTATGAGATAGTAAGCAATAAAGTAGAGATTATACATATGTAATCATGTAAAACAGTGGTTCTCAAACTTTTATTTTCAGGATCTTTATACTATTAAAAAATGATTGGCGCAACTAGGTAGTGTAGTGGATAGAAATCAGGAGGACCTGAGTTAAAATCTGGTTTCAGACATTTAACACTTCCTAGTTGTGTGACCCTGGGCAAGTCACTTAACCCCAATTGCCTCAACAACAACAACAACAAAAAATTGACTGAGGATCTATCCAAAGAATTTTTCTTTATGTGGGTTATATTTATTGCTATCTGCCATATTAGAAATAAAAACTACTTTTGAATTTGTAGACCTTCTTAAAGGGTTTCAGAGACTCCCAGGATTCTCTGGACCATATTTAAAGAACTACTGATGTAAAACATTTCCATGTTAGTCATTTTGTACAGGAAGACTCAAAAAAGGAAAAAAAAGGATTCTAAATTGATTTCCAGAATGGTTGAACTGATTAACTTATCCATCAACAGTATATTTGTATTTTGGTCTGCCATTTTTTATCTTTTGTTACCTTTGTGAATCACACAGGTACATTGCAAAACTTGAGGGTGGCTTAAGTTGCATTTATTGTGTTTTTAGTGATTTGGTGCATTCTTCACATGACTGTTGACAATTCATGTTTCTTTCTTTGAAAACTGCTTGTTTCCAGCTTTTTCCATAGTCATCTACTGGGGAGTCCTTATACAAATGCATTTTACTTCCATTCTGTCATTTGTTCTTCACATTACATCTATAAAGAGGACAATCCAAGGATTATTGACTTTGCATTTAGTTTGCTTAAAAAATGCTTGTTGCCTTGAATTGTCATATTTATAAAGAATAAACCAAAGTAAGGAGAGGGGGAGTGACTTTGTTGAGGGCTGCTCACTGAGTCAGGGGCAAAGCTGGGATCAGAACCCAGGTTTCCTGACTCTATTCAGTGCTCTTTTCTGTATGCTATATGGCTTTTCACTAATGAATTTGTTATTATTTTTGTTACTTTCAGAACTCTATAAACAATCAGCTGACCACATCGGTGCTGGGGAATCTGATTCCTGAGGTTTGTTTCTGGGATATCGTTTCTGCATCTGGTTGGTGGTGACAAGGGATAGGGATGGTGGTCCTTATTTGCCAGGCATGGCTGTGTGTGTGATTCTGGGCTGATGGGTCATATCTTTACTGTTATTGTGGAGTCATTTCAGACTCCTTGTGACTCCACTTGGGATTTTCTTGGCAAAGATATTGGGGTGATTTGCCATTTCCTTCTCTGATCCATTTTACAGATGAGGAAATTGAAGCAAGCAGGATTAAGTGACTTGCCCAGGGTCACACAGCTAGAAAGTGTCTGAGACCATATCTAAACTCATGAAGATGAGTCTGTCTCATTCCAATCTCAGAGCTTTATCTACTGTACCATCTTCAGACTTGTTGTTTGTTCCTAGTGGGTCAGGGCTGACCATAGACTTAGTAATTAAAGTCCAAGATTGGGTGCTATTGATGAGCACCCCTGCCCCCTTTTTTCTTTCTATTCTGCATCAAAGATAGGAAGTTGATGGTCTTTGGGGCATCCTGTGCCATAGAGAGCATGACTCTGTTCCTAGGATCCAGCAGGGAGCCTGAAGAGTCTCGTTTCTCTTTGTCCTCCACAGGTCCGCCATCAGTTCCCTCAGTCCATGCCCATAATGATGAAGGCTCGGATCAGTTCTGCACCAACCTCTACCATCCACGGGGACAAAGTGTCATTAAAGCTCCCTTACAATTTGGAGGTCTTGGCGGTCTCCTCTAACTCAGCCTTCAAGTCCCTCTTCTCTCTGGATGTGGTAAGGACCAGGATGGTATAGCTGACTATATTCTGCCACTCCCTGTCCAACGTGGTCAGCCCTCTAAAGCTGAGTACTGGCTTGGATTCAATGATCTTTGCCAGAGCCATGTGAGGTAGAGACAGATCATTCTACAGATCAGGGTTCTGAGATTCAGTGATATTAATTGAATTAGTTAAGTGCTACATATATATATATATATATATATATATATATATATATATATATATATATATATATATATATATATATAGGAAAATGAAAGAACACAGTGGATTTTAACAGACAGGTGGATAGATGGAGAGGTTGAATTTGAAGACTTCGGAACAGGAGGGTTCTTGAACTTTTGTTCTCAAGATCTTTATACTATTAAAAAGCATGTCTTGAGGCTCTTTCCAGCTCTGATATTCTGTTTTATAAGTTCACTTACAAATCCTTTCCTAAGATAAATTATTTCTGAAAATTTATACTGTAAGCCCCCTTTCATCTCTAAATTTCATCCTTCCCATCCCTGGACTGCAATGTATTAAAGTAATTTCCTCTTGTAACATTCTATGTTTCTCATGTAGCTTTTAGTTTTGATATCCTATGTTTAAAGGTCCTTTCAACTCTTAATATTTCACATTCTAAGAAACTTTCCAGATCTTTGACTCTTAAAATTGGAAAAAATCCCAGTAGTCAACCAATCCAACTTATAGTTGGCTAAGAATCCCTTTTCCATCACTCTTGACAACATCCAGCCTCAACTTTAAAACTCCTCAGGGAGGAAGAATCTATTAATTCCCGAGACAGTTTTAGTGATCTGCTCTTGGACTTGTCTCATTATTCGAGCATTTGTTTTCCTTACATCTAGCCAAATGATGCCTCTTCTGAAATTTTCCCCATTATTTCTCATTCTAGTTTCTGGAGACCAAGCAGAAAGAATAACCAGATTCTAAGCAGGCCTTCTTTCAAGTGGCAACTCTATAAATACTAAAAGGCAACTAGTATATTCCCCACAGAGTCTTCTCCTGGCTGAATAAAAGCACTTCCTTTAATTAATCCTACTAGAAATATATCCCAGTTCTGTCAGTATTCTAGCTGCCGTCTTCTACATGTGTTCTGTCCTTTCAGTGTCTACTACTACTATACTACTACTACTACTACTACTACTATATTACTACTACTACTACTATAGTATACTACTACTACTAGTATACTACTACTATACTACTATTACTAGTATACTACTACTACTACTACTATACTACTACTACTACTACTACTACTAGTATACTACTACTATATTACTACTACTACTACTATGACTAGTATACTACTACTACTAGTATACTACTACTATATTACTACTACTACTACTATGACTAGTATACTACTACTACTAGTATACTACTACTATACTACTATTACTAGTATACTACTACTACTACTACTACTACTACTACTACTACTACTACTAGATAATATTTTTATTGATTACTTGTGTGCCAGGCACTATGCTAAACACTTTACTTAATTAGTTAATTAGTTTACTTAATTTACTTAATTAGTTCATTTGATTCCAATAATACTGGGAAGTAGTTGCTGTTACTTATCCCCAATTTACAGATGAGGAAACAGGCATTCAGAAAGGTTAAGTGAGCTGTCTGGAATCACATAGCTACTAAGTGTCTCTGGTAGGATTTGAACTCATTTTCTCCTGATTCCAGTCATCACTGGGAAAGATGAGAATCTTTCAAAAATGCAATTCTAATAATATAAAATGAAACAAGCCCAATGAATTCTTCTAAGTAAAACAATTAATATTTTTGTTTGTTATACCTCAATCATTTTTGGGTATTCCTCACCTTCATCTCCTTTGCCTAATATCTAGTATGGAACTCTTCCTTAGAACAAAGCAAGGAAAAAACTTAAGCAAAAACAACTGAGATAGTGAATATACAGTGTAAGTAATGTTCAACCCCTCCAGTTCCCTAGTTTCCTACTAGGAGAAAGACAGAATATTCCATTATACATTTTCTGGACTGAGAGTGATTATTAAAATTGTAATTTGGCTTTTTTTGAGTGTTGTTTGCTTTAAATTATTGTAGTCATTGTATATTGTGACTCTTTTTACTCAAGACATTTTTATGTGACTCTAGGTATATAGATATATATAAAATAGGCACACAAATCAAACATTTATTGATAAAATATCATAATTTTGCAACTCCCTTGACTTTCTTTTCCCTTTTCATTATAGATTGTGGAATTGAAACTCAACATGTTTGTGTCTGGAGTGAAGTTGCAGGCTTCTGTATCATTCATCAAGTAAGGAATCATTTCTGCAGCAAAGGGTATCCAGGAGAATCTATGTGTTCATGGAAAGGACACAGGATTTGGAGTAAAAGAAGCTGGCTTCTAATCTTGCCTGTGCTACTCATTACCTGGGTAACTCTGGGCAAATCATTTAAACACTTGGGCCCTCAGTTTCCTCACTTGTAAAGAAGAAGGGGATTGAATTCTATGTTCTTTAAAGTCCCTTCCACCTCTACATCTCATGGTGTATATCATTGAAAGGAGTTCTAGACTGGGAATTCAGAGTCTTGTATTCAAATATCAGCCATATTGTTGACTTGGATGTTCTTGGGAAAGTCAAATTTTAGATTTTATTTTCCTTGTTTGCAAAATGAGAGTATTGCATTAGATCATCTCCAAGGTTCCTCCTTATGAAATTACATAATATGGTATAGTGAATAGTCAAAGGATGTGGTCCATGTTTAATTAAATTGTGTTGACTCAAAGCAAATAGAAGAGTTAGGTACTATCAACACCTTTTTGACTACTCACACCCAGTGTTTTCTTAGGTTTAAGTCCTATGCTCCTATGAATTTCACTTCTCCATCTGTAAAATGGTCTTGATAATTTCTGCTCTGCCTCCTCCAAAGTTATAGCAAGGATTGAATATACACAAAAGAAGAATGAAAATCTTTTGTAAACTGTGATGAACCATAGGGAACATGAGGGAGTATCATCATTATCATTATTAGAGAACACAATTGAATAAAAATTACATATAGACTTTTGTAGCCTCCTAAAAACAACTACCTTTTGGGCTCATTTTCAGGACAATTACAACCTATCTATCTATCTATCTACTTATATATTATCAATACTTAGGAATTTTTCCCCTTAGAACCTTAGAGATTTAGTTCAACCTCTTCATTTTTAAAGGAAGAAACTGAGCTCTGAGAAGTAGAGAAATTTTCTAAAGAAGTTTAGTGTCAAATTTAGGACTATAATCCAGGTCTCCAAATTTCTGGACCAGGGACAATTTTCCTTATAGCATGATTACCTTTTTAAAAGTTTCTTTTCTGAATCAGGTCATCTGTGGATAGGAAGGAGTTATGTCTATGAAGAGTGAGATGGGAAAGAGTATGAAGAAAGGAATGCAGCTCTGATGTTAAGATCAGTGTTTAGAACAATGTCTGGTATACAGTGGGTACTCAATAAAAACTTGTTGACTGATGTTGAATTGATAAGGAGGGCAATCTGTTTCATCTTTTTTTTTTGGGTGATTGTTTTCTAGGGATATCGAGCTCAAAGTGAATGCCTCCAACATGGGTGCTTTTGATGTAAGTATTTTTTAAAAAGCGCTTCAGTGTAGCAGTAAACATGCTGAACTCTGAAGGATAGGTAGAATTTTGATAGATGTTGATTTCATGCAGAACGTAAAAAATAGTGTAAGCAAAGGTGTGAAGGAAAGAGAGAACATATTCAAGGAATGGCAGCTAGGTGATGAGGTAGCTAGAGCATTGAGTTTGGAGTCAGGAAGATGGAGTTCAAATTCAGTCCCTGACGCTGGTTAGCTATGAAACTGGGCAAGTCACTTATCTTCTGAGTCAGTTTCCCCATCTATCAAATGAGATTAATAATAAAGGCTTGTTGTGAGGGATTGTTCTTAGGATAAAATGAGATAATATTTGTAAACAGCTTTATAGATTGCTAAGTAAATGCTAGTTATTATTATCCAGTGTTGTTGTTATGGATAACATAACATACCATTAATGCAGTACTTTAAAGTTTGCAAAATTCTTTACAAACATCTCATTTTATCATTAACAATGCTGGGAGGTAGATATTATTATTATCATACTCATTTTACAGTTGTGGAAACTGAGGTAGATGGGAAGTAAGTGACTTGCTCAGGATCATACAGTTAGTGTCTGAGGTTAAATTTGAAATCATATCTTCCTGAGGTCTAACCACTGTACCACTTAGCTATATTTGGTATTAGAGGAAGATAAGGTTGGAGGGGTCAACTGGGGCTTGACTGTGGATCATATTATCACAGGACTTAGAACTGGAAAGGCCCTTAGTTTAATCCATAGACTCTATAGCTGGAGAATTTAGGTTGGGTCCTGGACTTGCCATTTAAGACCTGTATGGTTTTAGGCAAGTGATTTAATCTTGTTGAGCCTCAGTTTCTCCACCTGTAAAATGAGGAGGTGTGGTAGAGCTCCTCTGAAGTCTCTTCCAGATGCAAATGTATGATTCTAGGATGAATGGGTGAAGAAATGGACTGCATAGAAAGGAGAAGGGATGGAGACAAGGTTCAACAGCTAAGAAACAAATAGCAGAACTGGGATCTGAAGTCTGGATGTCAGGCTAGAAAGTTTCAATGGCATCATACAGGCTAAGGGGAGCTATGGAAGGTGTGTGAGGAGAAGAGACTCGTTTCAGTTTCCTTAGTCTGTCTTTTCTATTTCTCTCCTGTGCCCACTCTCATCTCACTGATGCTGATTTATGGCTCCCTGACTCATCTGACTCTGGGAACGTGCCTTTCTGGTGTCTGACACCAGCTGGAGATGGTAAAGCCTTTAATAACGTCTGCGTTTAAAAATCCTCTGTTGGAGCATTTGAATGGTAAGAACCTCAGCTATCGGGAGAAGCGTGTGTAGCTGTGGGAGACAAGATTCTTTAGGTAGTACGTCTTAGAGCATATTTATGATATAAGCCCTACTCTCTTTCCATTGGACTCTCTTGTTGGGGAATATGGCTGAGCTGGCAGTGGTGGATTCTGAGTTAAAACAGAAATTATGGACTGACTCCTCGTATCTTACCTCAGTGGCTGATGATAATTTGAATTTGAATTTTGGGAAGTAAGAATGGTCATGTGTAGCAGCACATGGGGGCCTATGCATTGCATAAAATATTGTTTTTTGTGTGGGAGGAGGTCATTGTGGCCTTTCAGGGGAGGGATAAAACTAATTATCTTTTATTTTTCCTTCATAGCACTCTTTGGCCTGGGAGCCATGCTTCCCAATATTGCTAAACTGAACTACATCACCCCTGAGATTTTTGTGCATGAGGTAAGAATGACTAAATTAAGTTTTAGCATCTTCTATCAATGTCCAGCTATGCGTCCTCATGACTCTTGGTTGGGAATTGGTGCTAATATTGGTAGGATGGAGACACAAACAGGAAATGTTATAAGATGATAGGATTTAGAACTAGAAACCACTAGAACTCTAATTTATATATATATATATATGTATATGTATATACATATATATGTATATACATATACATATATATATATATATATATATATATATATATATATATATATATATATATATATATATATATATATATATAAAAATTAAATAACTTGTCCAGGTAATAACTGAATGAGATGAGATTTAAATCAAAATACTCCAACTCCTTAGCCATACACTTCCCTCTTGAAATTAAAAATAGTTCAAACATGGCTAACTCAAAGAAGTGTTAGACTGAAGTTAGTTCTTCCTATGCTACTAATTAGCTGTGTTTCCTTACTTATAAAATGGAGATAATATTTTACAAATTTTCATATGTTTAAGATAGCATTTAACATAGGATTCAGACTTAGAAGGGTCTTTTGAGATCATCCAATGCAGCAATTTTCAAAGTAAAGTGGGGAATGCAAAGAGGGATTCCTGAGACATTTTTTGAGCCAGGAAGATCAAAATAATTTTGATAATAATACTATAATATTTAATTTCTCATAAAGTAAATATCAACAGATAAACTTACACAAACTAGACAAAAGCTCTTTGGGAGGATTATTTTTAAGAGGGAAAAGGGGTGCTGATACCACAAATCCTGGAAACTGCTGTTACTAATTCAATCTCCTCATTGTATAGAAGGGAAAACTGAAAATTAGAAAGGGGAAGTGATAGTTTGTAAGGATCAGAGCTTGAGCAAAAACTTGCCTCTTGATCCCCCCAGTTCTGTGCTCTTTCCATGATACCATATTTTGCTGTATTTGTAACACAACTCTCATGTTAGTTTACATATACAGCTTTTCAAGAATTTCATGTATCAATTACTTCAATGATGTAGAAAAACTGTCATATCTATGTGGAAAATTTAAAAATTCAGACCATATGTTGACATACAATAAACAATGACTTTGAAATCAGAAGACCTGAATTACAATCCTTAACCTGCCTTTTACTAGAGTATAGACTTTATCCTGAAAGGGGACTTAGAGATTTTCTGGGCCAATTTCCTCATTTTTTCAGTTGAGAAAACAGAAGCCAGGATGAGTTGGCTGACTTATCCTAGGTCATCCAGGCAATAAACTACAGAGGGATTTCAACCAAGGTCTTCTAATACCAAATCCAATACTGTTTCTCACATTATGAATTTAATGCTTTTAGGCAAAAATATTTTCCTTTGGATGGGACATTGACAATGTTAGGGAAGCTGAGAACTTGGGAGTTTTGAATTGTAACAGGGCTAAAAGTCAGGTATCCACATTACCTATGGAACCAATATGTTGAGCCCTTAAGAGAGTAAGGGCAGCATAATGAGGGGGAATCAAGCCTGTGTTGAAAACAGAGCTGGCCAATGCTTTTGTGCTTATTAGTAGAGGTGTGAGTCCATTAGTGACCATTGGTTAAGATAGGGAGACCCAGTCTCAAAACAATGCAGAAAATTTCCCTCATGAGCCTCAGTTTCCTCCTCTGAAAAATGAAGAGGTCGTATAGGATGAACTCTTAATCCCATATGCAGCCTCTCATCTGTGATTATATGGCTCAGAGAAGTTAAGAGACTTTTCTAGCTTTATAGCAAGTTAATAAGAGGTCTAGGATTAGTTGTTGAGTTTAATTATTTCTGTGAAACTTTGACCTATTTACAAGGGTAACTCCAAAACTTCTCTTGATTTCCCATAAAGTAAACTTGTTTTCTCTACCTGCCAGGGTTATATTGTGGTGTCCTGTGGACTTCATTTCCAGAGTTGAGCAAGAAGAAGAACATGGAGCTATGAGAAGCTGCTGGGCAGGGCAAGCTGTGCTTAACTGGACCTCTCTTGTTTGGCCATTTTATACATTGAATGAATACCAAATCCAAAATTTCTTTAATGCTCTGAAGCCTATTTTTGTTTTTGTTAGCTATGTGATTGTGGGTTTAATACTGCTGTACTTGCCTGGAATTTTTTCTTCCTCCCTTATCCTTTCCTCACATCCCAATCTCATCTAGAGAAGGAACATACAGTTAAATGGACCATACAAAGATTCCTATCTCTTTCCCAACCCATATTAAATACTTCCTCTAGTGTATCAATTTCCAGACTAGGTTTGCTGAGGTCTTTATGTTTTGGGATCAATTGCTGTAGACATTTCTCTTTCTGGGATCACATTGACCAGTTCTTCTTTGCCTCTTTGGTTGAGTCATAAAGTAGCAGGACTGTCTTTTAATCAACCTAAGTATACGTAGAACCATCTTGGACACATTATTATTATAAAAGAAACAGAAAACCAAAAACCCCTTCCTTAAAAGCTGTCTAGTCCCTTGGCAAAAATGGGTAAATAGGTGATGATTGTCATCAAGTTTCCTTCTGTCTAGGAGGAAATTGTATTAGAGACTTTAAAAAAAGAACTTAGTCTGGAGAAGAAGAGCCTAAGGAAAGTGTGAGTGATATGATTAATGTCTTCAACTATTAGAAAGCCTGTCAACGGTGAAAGATGGAAGTCAAAAAATGCTTCCTGCTGCAATAAGAGTATCTAAGATGTGAGTTTGGCTGCCCTTTGTTCTGGTCGGTTGGAATCTGACCTCAAATCATTCTGGATGACATATTTTGGAAAGGACATTGATAAAATAGAGAGCTTCCAAAAGAGAGTAACCAGGGTGAGAAATGACCTTGAGATCAAGCCATAAAATGAAAAATTGAAAGAATTGGGATCATATAAACTGCAAAAGGTAAGGTTTGGGGCTTTATACAATCCACCAAGGATTTGAAGAGCTGTCATTTGGAAATCTTGTTCTGCTCATCTCCAGGAAGCAGAACTAAGAGTGATGGATAGAATTGGCAGAAAGATAAATTTTTGACTCAGTGTAAGAGGAAACTTCTTCATGATTAAATCTATCCAAAAGGTGGATAAACTTGAGAAGTCTTGAAGTATAGGTTGGATGACTGGTCATCAGGGAAGTTGCAGAAAAGTATAGGTTAATATATCTGAGTTTTTTCCATTTCTGAGATTCTGTGATGTTAAGGGTGAAGATAGATAGAAGATGTAGCAATAGTATGGGCTGTTGAATTTATTTCAAGTGGTGTTACTTATTCATGCATTAAATAATCCATTAATCTATTCACTAATAATAAAAATTATTTAAGTAACAGCAATAAAGTGTTTGGACTTAATACATGTAAAATTCTTAATGTACACAAAGTCAAGAAAGAGACTGAAACACACATTGAATATGTGGGTGAAGGCAATATTTACAGATGCCTTGCTTTTTTTTCAGAAAAGACTCATGAAGCACAAAGCTATCAAGGAGAAATCTGTGATTGAATATGTTAAGAGACTTAATGGCATCCAGTTATCAAAACTGAGTGGAAAGAATATGTTAAAAGCAATTAATATCATTGCAACACTATTCTCAGTGTTACATATGGAACTATAAAACAAACCCTAACATGTTTAGAAAGTACTTTTTAACAAAAATCCCTACAATATTAATGAAGGAGAGGGCTCTTCACTCTCCTAATGTGCTAGAGGAAGATGAATACTTCCTTGTGAAAATATAGAAAGATCATTCATTCTTAGAGAACATGACAAGTAAAAAAAAATTGCAGAAATTCTTTTGGAACAAGCAGACATCACTTCACTGAGAAATAATGAAAGATGATAAGAATATGACTAGATTTGTCAAATGTAATTAAAAGTTGCTTAGTGAAGGCCATGAAACAATTGTGATCTAAAAATGAAATCTAAAGACTTTCCATGTATCAAAGTTACATTAACTCACCAAGGAAGTATCAAATTATCAAGAAAATGTCACACAAAGTGATACATATTTATTTATGGAAACAAAAGACTTTATGTGGAGGCTATTCAGAACAAGGTAAAAAGGTTAGTACCACCAGAAATTAAAGAGGGCTATATTTAGGGAGTATGACTTAAGTGACCAATGGAGATAATTTGAGGAAATTATAGAAACTATACAATTCATTATTGTGTGTAGCCAGGTGGCAAGGCAGATAGAATACAGGACCTAAAGTCAAGGAGTTCCTGAGTTCAAATCTGCCCTCAGATGCTTACTATCTATATGACTCCAGGCAAATCATTTAACTCTGTTTATCCAGGTTAGTTGCACACGAATTTCCGGAGACCATCCACCTGATTTTTGATATATTCCAGTTGAATGGACTTAAAAGCTTTAGAAATAAAGCTCTAAAATTAAGAATTAATAGTATTTGAGAAATATGCCAGAACAAATCCCTAAAATACTTTTTAGTATTGGCTGGGAAAAAATTCCCATGAAGGCAGAAATTAGATCATTAGGGATCTGCCCTCTGTGATCCATAAATAGTCAGGGAGGCTGTCTCCAGTGTTTTTAATATGTATTCCTTCTCAGAAGCTAAAAGGCAGATATCTCAGAAATCTAGACCAATTTTCTGAGGAGAAGTTCCTCTGAGGAGTACTGGTCCTGCTCATAGGAAAATGGGATCAAGAATAAGCATTCCTACAGGATCCCAATTAGGCAAGTTTTTAATAGGCTGAGAATGGTTCTGGCCAATATGTGGAATTTTTACTACTCTACTCTTAAAGAGTTATAGATTTTTACTGAGCAATTTCCCCAAACTAGTTTAGAACAGATGAAATTATTCATATTGCTGGGAGGTGCTGTCTAAAGACAATCAGCCCTCATCTTTCTATCAAGATTTACTACACCTTTGCCATCCTTCTCCAAAAAAGACAGAAGTGATGTCTGTTTGTTCCAAAAGGATTTCTGCAAATGTTTTTTTACTTGTCATGTTCTCTAAGAATGAATGCTCTTTTTACATTTTCACAAGGCAGTATTTGTCTTCCTCTAGCACATTAGGAGAGCGAAAAAGCACTTTCCTTCATTAATATTGTAGGGATTTTTGTTAAAAAGTACTTTCTAAACTTGTTAGGGTCCATTTTATAGTTTCAAATGTAATTCTTCATTCTTCTTCTGCCCCTCATGTTTATGCTCTTTCTTCTGAAACATATCCCTCCTCACTGAAAATTCAAGGAACAGAGTATGCTACTGCTATTTTCCTCTTGTAGATAAATTGTTCCAAGCAACAGGGGGTAGATCCTGTATATAATATTGTATATTGTATATATGTTATTATATTGTATATATGATGGCCTTTCAGACATCTCTCTAATTAGAAGAAAGATACATCTAGATTTGGTGAAGATCCGGTTGGAGTTATTGGCCAAATCTTTTGTGGCTATAAATCAACAAGTCATGATGTGACTGATCTCATGGAGAATGATTCTCTAGGAGAATGATTCCCTAGGAGAATGAGCAGGTATTATTGAAATTACAGATAGGCAGAATGTAGGTCCAGTGGGTCAGGTAAACAATACCCCCATTGGGATCCTAATCAACTTGCTAAGTTTGCCCAGTTGCAACAGTCTGGGGATGCCTCACTTAGGAATTTGAAATGTTTTATAGAGAGACCAGATACTTTTAGTAAATTTCAGGAAGTCATAAAGAAAAGGGGGAAAATCCCATGAGATTTTATGATAGATTATGTAGAGTTGGAAAGACTAGATTAGGTTCCCTAAACCTAGAATACAAAAATTATTAATGCACGCGTTAATATGCTCTCATTGCCTAAAATCAAGGATTTATTATCAAGGATTATTGAATCCTTGAAAAAAACTCAAGGCTCACCTAAACCTTTCTTTGCAGCCATGCAATACTCCCTTTTCCCAAGTTGACTAATTCAGTATCACAATAAAGGTCATAAGGATATTTTTGTTGTGGAAAAAGAAGGCACTTTGCTAGGGACTGCATAATGAAAAGGTGGGACCAAAAGAACTCCCTTGGTTTCCTAAAACCCAAAGACAAGACCTAAATTGGCTTCTGAGACAAAATTGTGCCCCACAAAGGGAGAAACTGATTTAGGTAGCCCTTGAGTCAAATAGAAGGGAACAATGGGAATGGAAGGTCCAAGAACAAAATGACAAAGAGTTTAAACATGGAGAGGCAGAAAAAATTGTATGTATTTCATATGTTTGCCTTATTGATATTGGAACTATTCATTCAGTTCTAATTAAAAAAAAACAAGCTCTCATTATACCACTATTCAGTCTATAAAAAGAGTGGGAACAGAGGGAACACCACAGGAGGCAACCCCACAAAAGGTGATGGTGGGCTTCCTGCCTGTTTTTCATTGCTTTTTATGGGTATCTAATACATCTACTAATTTGTTGGGAGGAGATATGTGTAAATTTAATATCACTATTTTATGCTTTCCAGATACTATACTGTCAGACAATGATTTTTCTAATGATGAGCTTCTTTCACTTTTTTTTTCCTGTGAAACCAACTCAGGATGATTGTAACAATGGCCCTAGTATTCCTCATGTTATTCTGGTTCTTTGTGGGCCACTTCTTCCATCGATGTGGGCCTTTTAAAGTCAGCAGTCCCAATCACCATTGCTCCAAAAGGGAGGGGGCACCACCATCAGTCCCCCAGTGCCATTGAAGAAATTGCATCTGTCATGGTTCCATGCAGGTCTCCCTATAGTATTTCTACACTACCTGTTAAGAAATCTAAACAAGGCCCTGATAATAAATTTGTTTACTGGTTTGATCAAAATTAATGCATATATTGCACCAAGTACCCAACTCTGACAAACTGTTTCTCCTATTCCTCATGAAGCCCCCTATTTTATGGTTATGGATCTGTGTAATGCATTTTCTTCTAGTATTCCTATAAATCCCCCATAAGTCCCAAATCCACAGCAGTGGACATTTGTCTCAAAGCTTTGTTGAGTCTCCTACTTTATTCTCTTATACTTTACCACAAGATATGGCCTCTATTGTCTTCACAGATTCAGTTTTATTTCAATATATTGATGATTTCCTACTAGCCTCACCTACTACTGACATCTGCCAGAGTGATAGTCATTATCTTCTCCTCCAGCTCTACCACTGTGGACACAAAGCCGGATCAAAGGTACAGCATGCTTTCTATTTCCCAGAAATACATACAGTCAATTCAATCCTGTCAGGGCCCAAGACTAAGAAGCAAGTGTGTACCATTTTAGGAGTGCAGATATTGCTGTCAGTGGATTCCATCATTTGGCGAAATCACTAAACCTCTTATTGCTTTGGCTAACAAATTCCTGAACCTCTTCATCTTGAACTTGAGCATCTTGCTGCTCTCTTTTAAGGTAGCATTGATGTCTGCTCTGGTTCTAGGGATCCCAGCCCTTCATTCTTTTTGTACATGAACAAAACAAAGTGGCTTTGGGTGTCTTCACATAATTATTTAGACCTATAATGTTCTCTGTGGTTTATTATTCAGATTAACTGGATAACGTAGCTGCCGGTGTAACATCCTTCTTGCAGGATATTACAGCCACTGTTCTTATAGTGGAGAAGGCTTCTTTTTTTTTTCCCCCCTAAGGCTGGGGTTAAGTGACTTGCCCAGGGTCACACAGCTAGGTGTTAAGTGCCTGAGACCAAATTTGAACTCAGGTCCTCCTGAATTCAGGGCTGGTGCTCTATCCCCTGTGCCACCTAGCTGCCCCCGCTTCTGAGCTCGTATTGGGAAATCCATTAACTATTTAGTGCCTCATAAAATTGAGGTCATGCTGCTATGTCACTTGTTCTCAAGCTTTTTCTGATTAGAGACTTGCTAGATATATGACCCCACTTAGAAAGGAAAATGTCACCATTAGGAGGTACTCTATCCTTAATCCTGCAACACTGCTCTCTGATCTCCTATCTCAGCCGAGCCTTTGCATGACTGTGCCTCTGTTGTTTACTTAAGCTGAGAAGTCTTTAGTGACCTTATTTATTTCTCTCTAGACAATTCAGATTTGATCTTCTTTACTGATAGCTCTTTTTTTTATGAGAGATGGAGAGTGCTTCACAGGATTCTCTGAAGTCTCTGATTACAGTGTAGTTTGGGGAGCCTCATTTCCTTTTTACCTTAGTGTCAATGCTGTTGAACTGATTGTTTTTTCTCAGGCCTATTGCTTTGCCACTGGTTAACAGATATACTGACTCTCATTATGCTTTTGGAGTATGCCATGCATTTGGGATATTGTGAATAATGAGAATTCTTGACCTCCTCTGATAAAGTTATTGCCAGTTTTGACTTAATTAAATTCTCAGAATAATGCTTTTAAGTGCATTAAATAAAAAGAGTACAGAGGAAAGTTGCATTAAAATTCCAAAATATCATACCAAATATTTTACACAATATTATCAAAATATTATAAAAAGTTCCTGAATCTCTGGTTAAGCACCCTTGCTCTATACTAACTCAATTGGTAACCTCACCAGCTCCCTTGGGTCCAATTATTTCTACAAAGATAATTCCCAGAGCTCTTAGTCTCTTTCCCAAGCTACCTGTCTTACACCACTCACTGTCCTTTAGACACCTCCAACTCAAGGTATCTAAAACAACATTCATTATCTTCCCTCCCTCTTCCCAATGTTGTTGCGAACACCAACTTCTAAGGCTCATAAACTCATTGTTTCCCTCTATTCTTCTCTCATATTCACTCTACATGTTTAGTCTCTAACCATGTCCTGTTTTTATCTTTTCCACCACGATTTTCCACATAGGTTTCCTTCTTTCCATCCACACAGCCACCACCCTGATACAGATCCTCATCATCTCTTGTCTATATTATTGCAATAATCTCTTGCTTAGTCTACCTGTTGCCAGAGTGATTTTTTTTCTAAGGTGATCTTGTTATTCTCTTACTCAATAAACCCCAATAGGGCTCTCTATTAACCCCAGGCTCAAAAATAAAATCCTTTCTTTGGCTTTTAAAGCTCTTTACAATTTGACCCCTTTCTACCTTTTTAATCTTTTTATGCTCTGTTCTCCTTCATATTCTTTTTCAGTGAAATAACACAGATCTTCTTGTTGATCTTTGAATATGATGCTTCATGATGCTTTCCCCAACTTTATCTTTTTATTGGCTGTCCTCATCTGGAATGCTCTTCCTCCTTACTTCTTGCTCCTGGCTTCTTTCAAAATTTCACTTAAATCTTGTCGTCTTCAGAGACTTTCCCCATTTCTCTTCCTTAATCTTCCTGCCTTCTTCTGCTAGTCAATTCCCTCTGAGATTACCTACTACACACACTGCATGTATCTTATATCTATAATGCTTTGCATGTCATTTCCCCCATTGGGATGTGAGCTCCTTGAGATCATGCATCCTTTTTTGCCTTTCTTTGTATTCCCAGAACTTAGCACAGTATCTGGCACAAAGTAAGCACTGAATAAATGCTTGACTATTTTTGATGATATGGAAGGACTCATTGAATATCTGAACAGGAAAGTACTTTCCATCAATCCATCAAGCTCTTGTTAAGAATCTATTAAGTGCCTCATAGTGCGTTAGGTGCTAAGATTCAAAAGCAAGATACTTCCCTTACATTACAACAGAGAAGGCAATCTGTACATACAGAGCATCAAAAATCACTGGTAGAGATGGAAAACAATTTCAAGTCTGGACGGGGGCATTCAGAAAAGGCAGCACGATGTACTTTCTTTTATAGATAGGAAAACAGTAGGGGAAGTAATTTGTTCAAAGTCACACAGATAATTGGTGTCATAAGCCAGACTTTCCACGTCTTGTCCCTCTTCCATAGCATATGCTAAAAGGGAAAGTATAGGGTTGCCTATGCTCAGCTGGCTCAGTGTGTCTGGGACTTAGGAAGCTGCTTCCTGGAAGGTTGTGGTTTTGAGGACTTCTGAGGCTTTTGAGGTTTAGTAGTAAACTATGGTAGGGGCAGAGAAGCCAAGTGGATAAGCTAACAATTCTATCTCCTGCTGACTGGCGTCAGAGATTGAAGTCTGGGGCTGGACACACTGAGTTTGGACTGGAGAAGGTTGAGTCTGAGAGCTAGGAGTCTGACTTCAACTGGACAGGGTGTCTGGGATTTTTGCTGCTCCATCTCAGTCTCACATCTTGGGCTCATCTGTTACAGGAAAAGGACAGACTTCTCCATGAAGAAAGCACACGGGGAAGAACATCTGTGTGTGTGTGTGTGTGTGTGTGTGTGTGTGTGTGTGTGTGTGTGTGTGTGTGTGTGTGTATTTCTATCATTTTCAAAGCGTGAGCTATCTAAAGTCAATGTTTTCTGTTTTGGTAGACAATTAGATGTGGGTATATGGGTATATGGAGGAGAGCTGAGAGTCAGGGACCTGAGTTCTGCCACTAATACATTCTGTAAAATTTGAGTGATGGATTAAATTACTTCTGAGAACCCCTTCAGCTCTGTTGCTACATGTAATCAGATCCTTTACAAGTTTAACCTTTTGTATTCTAAAGTTCCTTCCAGTTCTGCCATTCCATATTCTAAAATCCTTTGCAGTTCTGCCATTCTAGATGCTAAAGTCTTTTTCAGCTTTAACATTTTATATCCTAAGGTCCTATCCAGTTCTGATATATAAGCAAGGTGATTGATAGAAAAATTTTAAATACTATATACATACATGTGAAGGGCAACTAGGTGACACAATGGATAGAATGCTGGACCTGAATTTAAGAAGACTCCTTTGATTTCAAATTTGGACTCAGACATACCACCTCTGTGTCTTTGGGCAAGTCATTTAACCCTCTTTGCCTCAATTTCTAAATGTATGTATGTAAATGTAAAATGTAAAATGAGCTGGGCAAGGAAAAGACAAACCACTTAAATATCTTTGCCAAGAAAACCTCAAATGGGGTCATGGATACTGAAATGACTGAATATCAGCAGCATGCATATGTGTGTGTATATATGTATATGAATATATGTTTATAAGAGAGAAATATTTTAAGTTCTTCCAGTCACACTGATTTGAAATGTTTCTATTCTTTTTGAAACCATTCTTTCCTTTCACATCCTATACTCAATCATTTGCCAAGTCTTTTCAACTATATCTCTACAACAAATCTTCCATCTCAGTCCTCTTCATCACCACCATGGTTCAGAGCCTCAGCATCTCTTACCTGGACTCCCAACTTTCAGTATCTGCTTTCTGTGATAAATCCTTCACTCAGTGGCCAGAATAATCTTTCTAAAGCAGAAGTCTGATCTTGTCCTCTAAGGGCTCAGTGTGTCTGGGGTTGTCTCTTTCCTATTCAAGAAACTGCAGTACCTCCCCGTTGCCTTTTGGGCAAAATACAGACTCTTGAGCTAGACATTGAGAATCCTTCATGAATTTGTGACCAAGGAAAAACTAGAGATCATTATTGATCACAAAATAGATAATTTTGATTATATTAAGTTAAAAAGTTTTTGTACAAACAAAACTAATGCAGACAAGATTAGAAGGGAAATAATAAACTGGGAAAACATTTTTATATTCAAAGGTTCTGATAAAGGCCTCATTTCTAAAATATATAGAGAGTTGACTCAAATTTATAATCATTCAAGCCATTCTCTAATTAATAAATGGTCAAAGGATATGAACAGACAATTTTCAGATGAAGAAATTGAAACTATTTCTAGTCATATGAAAAGGTGCTACAAATCATTATTGATCTGAGAAATGCAAATTAAGACAACTCTGAGATACCACTACACATCTCTTAGATTGGCTAAGATGATAGGAAAAGATAATGATTAATATTGAAGGAGATGTGAGAAAACTGGGACACTGATGCATTGTTGGTGGAGTTGTGAATGGATCCAACCATTCTAGAGAGCAATTTGGAACAATGCCCAAAAAGTTATCAAAAGTTATCAAAAGCAGTGTTTCTATTTGGCTTATATCCCAAAGAGATCTTAAAGGAGGGAAAGGGACCCATGCGTGCAAAAATGTTTGTGGCAGCTCTTTTTGTAATGTCTAGAAACTGGAAATTGAGTGGATTCCCATCAATTGGACAATGGCTGAATAAGTTATAGTATATGAATGTTATGGAATATTGTTGTTCTGTAAGAAACGACCAGCAGGATGATTTCAGAAAGGCCTGGAGAGACTTACATGAACTGATGTTAAGTGAAATGAGCAGAACCAGGAGATCATTGTATATGTCAAGAAGAAGAATACACAATGATTGATTCTGATGGACATGGCTCTCTTCAACAATGAGATGATTTAGACCAGTTTCAACTAGTCAATGATGAAGAGAACTATCTACATCCAAAGAGAGGACTGTGGGAACTGAGTGTAGAGCACAACATAGCATTTTCACTCTTTCTGTTGCTGTTTGCTTGCATTTTGTTTTCTTTCTGTTTTTTTTTTCTTCTTGATCTGATTTTTCTTGTGCAGCAGGATAACTATAAATATATGTATATATATATATATATACATATATTGGATTTAACATATATTTTAACATATTTAACATGTATTAGACTACCTGTCATCTAGGGGAGGGAATGAGGGGGAGGGGAAAGTTTGAACAGAAAGTTTTGCAAGGGTCAATGTTGAAAAGTTACCCATGCACATGTTTTATAAGTAAAAAGCTTTAATAAAATAAAAGAGAATCCTGCATGATGTGGCTTCTAATTGGTTTTACAAGTTTTTTGTACATGACTCCCCTTTATGTACTTTATGTTCTAGACACTTGTGTCTATTTTGTCTACTGCTTCCTTATTTCTACACAGCTCATCTTCCAGGACTGAGGTGCCTTCTCTTTCCAGTTTTGTCTTTTGGAGTCCTCTAGTTTCATTCAAAGTTTGTACTATGTGCCATCTCTTGGGGAAGACTTTCCAGATTCCTTTAGACATTAGAGTAGTCATTCTCTCTCTGTCTCTCTCTGTCTCTCTGTCTCTGTGTCTCTGTATCTCTGTCTCTGTCTCTGTCTCTCTCTCTCTCTGTCTCTCTCTCTCTCTCTCTCTCTCTCTCTCTCTCTCTCTGTTTCTCTTGCTTTTTCTGTCTCTATTTCTCTCTGTCTCTGTCTCTCCTTTTCTTGTCTCTTCTCTAGTCTTCCCTCTCTCTTTTCCTCCCTTTCTAGTGTTTTCTCCTTTCTTTCTCTATATCCCTCTTTCCTCTGACTCTTTTTTCCTCTAATTGTCATGTATATACTTGTGTGTTGTAAATCTAGCTTGGTGCCTTTTCTGGTAGAAAGCATTTAATAAATGTTGAATTGGAGAGGGTTCAACATCATCCTTCTCTCATTCCTGGAACTTTTAATGATCCCTCATTCTATTCTCACATAGTGTCTCTTATTCTCTTACCTATGGGGATCCATTTCTTTCCACAGTTGTTCTCCCACATATGGAATGCTCTCTTTTCTTATTTTACCTGTTAGAATCCTTAGCTATCTTTGAAGTGTGACTCAGGTGCTATTTCTGACACTAGGCCATTCCTGATTCCTACCCATTATTTGAATTCTATCTTCTCAAAAATACTTAAAATCTTTTATATGTATTTTATAATGATTTTTAATATTTACATATATATATATTTACATACTTCATTCGACCAGTAGAATATATATTCCTTGAGAACAGGGGTCATTTTGCAGATTTTGCAGATCCAGAGCCTAATATGGTGTTTTTTTACTTAGTAGGTACTTCATAAATATTTATTGAATTCAATTGGTCCTTATGACAATCCTGTAAGGAACGTTAAGCAAATGATATTGTTTCCATTTTACAGATGAGAACACTTGAAGTTCAAAGATTTGCTTGAGCTCATACACCTAGCAAATGACAGAAGTCAGATGTAAACTTTGATCTTTTTTTTTCCCCAAAAAAACTCTGGCCTTCTTTCTTCCAGGCCAGTTCTCTCTTTCTTGCATATGCTGCCTTCACTATTATTCCTTAGGATCATACCAGGAGGTGATCTGTGAAGCCTTCTTAACCTGTTCTCTCTTTGACAATGAGCTATCCAGCCAGGGCTTCACTCCAGCCCATGGGTTCTGATGGATGGAAAAAAAGACATTTTAATTTCAATATAATCAGTTTCCCTTGTAATCCTATCTATTTTATTTTATGTATTTAAAAACACTCCTCTGAGAAGGGTTCCATAGGCTTCTCCATTTTTAGGATGGAACAGAAGATGATGGGCTTCTCCATATTTGCTAGGAATAGAGGAACCCCTGCTTCAGCCAATCTTTTGGGGAAACAGTGACTGTTGTGCTTCAGACACTGACTTTGTAGGGACAAACTGTCTATAGTCAGGTAATCCATCCATCTATAGACACAGGATGGATTCAGACTCCAGTGACTGGGATTTTTTTTATATCTCTTTCTCTAAGTCCTGGATAATCCTTTCAATTTCATCCTCTTCCAGGATATCATGATACATTTCTGTTTGTAAGGCCTATTTTTTTTTTCTTAGTGAACAAACTCCACAAAACGTTGTCTCTCTTGGAAGGCAGAGAGTAGCCGCAGAAATAATACTGAATTTGAGGGCACATGGCTTTAATTTGTGACCTGGTTTTGGGAAATAATATCTTTGTGACTTGTCACTTAACTTGTCTGTATCTCAGTTTCTCCACTGTAAAATAGGTATAATAATCCATCTACTATCCAGCTCCAAAATTCTTGCCATCAAGGGATTTGGTTGTGGAAAGCACTTTATAAATCGAAAAATGCTAAAAAAAAAGTGAGCTTATGGTCTTTCCTCTGATTATCTCCTTTTGATCAGTGCATAACATCTTTCTCCATTCACCCTCCTGCAGGCAATTTTATTGCTGTCTTTTAGACGGTACGAGGCATCCAACATCAGTAGATCCTTTTAGGGAGAAGAAAAGGAAACAGAGACTTTTCCTTTCAGATCTCTTATTTCCTACTTATTCAAGATCATGTAGGTAGTCTTCCTAGTCCATAACATTTGCAGAGAGCAATGGAATATTTAAATTGGAAAGATTCTTGGAATATAGAAAACAACATAGTAGATTTGGCAGAGGCCTTAGGACACAACCCAGAATGAAAGAGCTGAAAGGGAACATGGAGATTAATCTAACTACTTTTCTGTTGGTGAAGAAACTGAGACAGGATGTCACTTGTCCAAGGTGACATGGTGAGTTTAGTGGCAGATCTCAGGTTCTAATACTTCCGATGCACTTCTCTTTCTGCTGTTGTGTTTGAGATTGGCTTCTTGAAATGCCACCAAGTGGCTAAATGTTGGGATGCATCCTGTTTAGCCCATTTTGGGGATCTATTGAGCCTTACTATTTAATTTCCAGTCATGTTGATCCATCATCTTCTGTTCCATCCTAAATGATTCTTTTAGAACTTCCATTTTTTTTTTGCCATCCAATAGTTTTACTGTCAAGCCATTCTGGGCCCTCCCAAATGGCTCTAGCACCATCATTGCCCCAGCTTGGCCCCCATTTCCCATGATTACAACTGTCTTCAAGCATCTGAAAGATTGTTATGATGGAAGACGTAGTAATTTGTTCTGCCTGACCCTACAGATCCGAGCTAGGACCAGTGGTTAGAAGTTACAAGGAAATTAATTATGATTTAATATAATGAAACAATCCTTAATAATCAGTGCTGCCTGAAAGTAGAATGGACTATCTCAGGAAGCAGTACATTCCCTATGACTGGTGGTCCTCAAATAAAGTCTGGATGACTACTCATCAGGCATGTTGGCCATGGGACTCATATATTGGGAAAGATTTTCTCTAGGGACCCCAGGGGTCTCCTCTAGTTCTGAGAGCCTAGAATTCTATTTACATTGGAAAGGGTAAAAAACCACTACAGAACCGAGTCTGTTGTTTTTCTTTGATAATTATCTGCATTCTTATCAACCCTCTCATTATCCCTACAGCTAATCACGTTCAAGTATAAATAACCTTCCTCTCCCTCAGCACCAGAGAGGAAAAGAGAAAGAAAGTTCAGGCTGGCTACGTGAGGACTTCCGTATTCCAAGGACATGCCAAGGTAAGTAAGTTTCCAGTTACTGAAGGCCTCACTTTCCAGATATTCACCCAATGATGACAAATTGATGTGGAATCAAGGGATCTAACATTTTTTAGAACTGAAGGCAAAATCAGAAACAGCATGGTAGAGTGGATAACCAGCCTAGAAATCCAGAACATCTGGCTTTAAATCCTGTTTCTGATGCACACATGCACTGTGACTCTGGGCAGATCACTCAACCTGCAGTTATCTCTAAAACTATTAAGGTACAGAAGAATTGCTAATATGCCAGAGTGGAATGATTTTCACATCAGGATTTCCCCACATCATTGAAATCACAGGTCCTATCTCCACCAATCCTGATTTCCCCAAACTTCTCAATTCTCCACAATCATAAAGTCTGTATTCAGTAGAAATGTTTATGTTGCTGGTGATTGTCAGTGTGGGAGACAGAACAGCAATACTTATCCTAGAAGGGTGTTCAGTCAGGTTGAGGACAAATCAGGATGACCTCATAGAATGTCAGAACCAGGAGGGATCTCAGAAATCATTTGACACTCACTCAAATCTTCTCACTTTCCATATAAGGCCATTGAAATGGGGGGAAAGAGAGAGTGATTTTTCCAAAATCATATAATAATAAATGCTTTCTAATAATGCTAGGCAATATATCCTCAGTGCCAGATAAGAACTGTAGGAGTTTTTAAGAGAGAATCAATCAAGAAGTAATTCTTGAAGGTTAGGGCTGCAAAGAGAAGTTTTACAAAGGAAAAGAAGGTGTTAAGAGGTAGCTAGGAACTAAATAAGCAGAGAGGATAGGATAGAGGCAAGGAAGGCATTCCAGCATAAACAAAGGCCTGGGGGTGAGAATTCACTGGGGGGTTATGTAAGGGGATATTGTACAGCACAACCCGATTAGAACAAAAAGTCTCCTTAGGAAATGAGGTTTGAGATGTGGGGTAGAATCAAATATTTCAGGGGTGAGGGTTGATGTATATCCAGAGATTATATCTAAATACAATGAATGTCACACAAAGGTGATGGTCTATAAGAAGGAGTCCTTTGTGATGGGTGAGGATTAGGGTGAGGTAATTACACATGGAGTACCTTAGTTGATGTTATCCAGAGGAGAAGAATACTTTCAATCCTCTCTTAGCTGTGGGTCCTGGAAGAAGATAATGTGAGCAATCCAATGATGTCAATACTCTTTTTTCAAAGATGATCTCTTTCAACCTCCCTATGTCTGTCAATGGTACCTTAATCACAAAACATCCACAGAGTGGGCACTCTCTTACTACTTTTAGAGGTGAATTGCAGTCAAAGTTCTGAAGACTCTTGGGATTCTGTAGGAAATGGTTTAAAGAGAGAATATTGAATTGAGGGTATGGAGCTCCACATTTCCTGGGCCAGCATGGGCCCAGTTCTAGAACTCTAGTTTCAACAGCATCATCTTATTTGCAGGTGTCCAACCATGCTGAGGATTCTTTGCCTAGTCTCATGTGCACTGCTAATACCCTCAAGGGCTGATCCAGGGGCCCTTATGAAGCTGGGAATGGAGTTCATGAACAAAGGTGAGTGAATATCAGGGCTAAGAAGAGTTGGACCTGACTTTGCAGGGATATCCGGAGAGGTATTTCTCAGGTTGTTCTTCTTCTGGGGCACAGCTCATAGAGAAACAAGTCTCAGACAAGCTCAGTTGTACTGAGGTATACTGATGAAATCTCAGGATGGATTTCCTTCTAGAGGGAATTAGTCTAGAATTCTATAATGCCATTTCTTCTTGTACCTTTGGCAAGTGTCAGGATGAAACCTATGGAATAGGGATGAGTGGAGAGCCTTTCTTGTATGTCTCACATTCTCCCAAATAGGCAACCATCCATCCACTCTATCTATACATAAAACATGGCCTTGGCTATAGATCATTAGATTCTTGTTTTATTTATTCTTGGGCTTTTTTTTTTTCCAGTTTCTCACCAAGGTTACTAGTTAGTATGGGTCTGGAGTCAGGATTCAGTCTATAACAGATTTGGGATTAGAGTTGGGGCCAGGCTCAGGCTAGGCTCAAGGTCAGGGTTCAGTCAGGTGCAGGCGCTGAGGTCAGTCTGGGGCTGGAACTATGGTTAGGGGCTTAGTCAGGGCTCAAGATTAGAGCTCAGGCTAGTGCCAGGGTGAGAGTCCAACTTAGGGTCAAATATTCTGGGTCTGAGATCAGGGTTCAGTATGTAGCTAAGAATTGGGATAGCACTAGGAAAAAAGGCTAAGGGGTTATGGGGTTATGAGGCAAGACGTGATCAGGTTTAGGGGGTCTACCTTGGTAGGGATCAGGTAGTCAGTATACTGAGAACTTTCTTGTATTGACCTTGACCTTATTTGTAGTATTTTTACAATAGGGGAAGAATATGGGAGATAAATGGGAAGAATGTGAAAGACAATAGAGCCAACTAAGCTCTCCTGTGCATAGAAAATGATAGTTAGGTGGGGTTTATTTATTGATGATCCCCAAAATAGTCACTTCTCTTCTTTTATGCATCAATCACTTAATGAAGCTATAGGTCTACACTGAGGAATGTTATATCTTGTGGTTGCCCTGTGGTGATATTAAGAAGAGAAAAGAATGAGAATAACCTATATTTATATTGGTTTTGGAAAGTGCTTCACATAAAAATGATCTACTTTAATCCTTGCAACAAGCCATTGGAGAGTTAGGGAAGTTGATTGATTTGTCCATGTTTACATAGCTGATAACTGTTTGAAACAGGATTTTGAATCCAGGTCAGCTGGATTCTAAGTCATGCTATCTATTCCACCACAGATGCCTGGTATTCTATCCTGGGGACAACTCATATATTCTGATGGAGAAAAAGAGAAATCCCCTAGTGATTGGGGCAGGTACTAAATACTGGACATTCCCTTAAGCCTGATGTATAGTGATCAGGAAAAGCATGACCTTTTGCTTATGTTGAACATGGCCTTTGTATCCTTGGAGAAAGAGGATTTTAAGTAGTAATTTAAAGTACAGGTTGAATTGGATATGTACAAATCATAGGGAAGGACATTCTGAGGTGACTGGAGGTGCAGGGTTGGAAAAAGGATGATCTAACCAAATGCTGTCTCTTTGGGGCTTCTTCTAGCTGTGAAAGATGCCATGGATGAGAGCCAGATATTGGAAAAAATGGCAGCCATGGCAAACCAGCAAGGCTCTGGGGTCAAACCGATTAAGGGAATGACAGGGTGAGTGTCAGGACAAAGGTACAGCAAAGGGGAGGAGGATGGGACTTGGGTGGAGATGTCCTGAGAAATGGGAAGGAGCTTGGGGGCAGAATGCCATTTCCCAGTGTCCTGAAAGAAGCAAAAATGTTCAGAGGGAGCTGAAAATATAGAATGTCAGAACTGGAAAGGACTTTAGAATATAGAAGATAGAAATTTAAAGCTAGATAGAACTTTAGAATATTGAACATAGAATCTCAGAGCTGAAGAGGACCTTAGATATCATATACTCCCTTCATTTACACAGAGCTGGAAACAAATTCAGAGTTCAGTGAGCTGTTCAAAGTCACACAGTAAGTCAGTGTTAGAACTTGAACTAGAATCCAGGTCTTCTCAGTCTAGTCTCGTTTTCTTTCTTATATGTTGATGCTTATCTCATTCATCTTCCTAGGATGAAGGTGAAAGATGTCCGGCCTCCCATCATCACACTGGACTTTCTTCCAGAGGTGGGGATTTTCCAGTGTGTATCTACCCAGATCACCATCACAGGGAAGAGGTGAGTGGTGGGAGTTGGGATACATTCCTTGACAGACTGGCCTTTTCCTCAGGGGGCTGGAGACCCTCAAACTGCATTGATCTTATGGAATCTGTCACTTAGAAGTGGGAGGCAAACCCTGTAAGCAGAAATAAAACCACTAGACAAGAATGGATGATCTACAGCGTGGAACATAAGCAGAAGATAGGAGAGAGGCTGAGTCTTAGGGAAGGAATTAAACCAGAACCTCTCTCTGTGTGTGTATGTGTGTGCGCGCATGCCCATATATAAATTGTAAATATATGATAGTTGTATAACATGGTACAACAAATCATAGGCTCATAAATTTAGAGCTAGAAGTGACCCTAGGAATCTAGCAATTCTATTTTATAGATAAGGAGATTGAGGCATATTCAAGTTAAGTGATGTGTGCAGGGTCACATGGTTAGTGAAAGTTAGGGGTGAGATAGTATGCTGGATTTCAAGTCCATTGCCATATCCACTAGACCATGTTATCTCCCAGAGTTGGGGCCTGTGTTTGCATCTTGGCTTTGTTATATGGTCTATAACCTCTGAGCAAATCACTTTCCCTTCATGAACTTCACTTGTCAAATGAAGGAGTTGAATTAGATTTTTTCTAGAGGTCCTTCAATAGGGACTCTATTTTTATAACCTAATTTTATAATTGATTTGTTCCCAAACATGTAAGAAATGGGTGGTAGAACTGAGTCAAGGACCTTAGAGCAAGATTCTAAAAACACCATATCTTTACTACATCCCATCCTTCCCCTCAATTCTGTAGTTTCCATCACACTTATGGGTATTAGAAATTTACCTTCCTAAACTTTATGGTCTTCCTGATGTGTCTGGATTAGTCAAATGGACCTTTAAAACTGTTGTAAAAAGAAATAGCCCAATCAAAAATGTTCTTACATTTAGTAACTAGTACCCTGTATTGGAAGGGCAGCTAAGTGGCACAATAGTTAGAATGCTGGACTTGAAGTCTGGGAGACCCATTCTCATGAATTCAGATAAAATCTTAGACACTAGCTGTGTGTGACCCTGGGAAAGTCACTTTACTCTGCCTCAGTTTCCTCATCTGTAAAATGAGTGCAGAAGAAAACAGCAAACTACTTTAGTATCTTTGCCAAGAAAACCCCAAATGGGGACATGAGTCAGACATGGTTGAAAAAGACTGAACGACAACTCTGAATTGGGAATCCCACCTGGGTTTTAATCTTGGCTTTGTTTTGACATACTATATGACCTTGGGCAAATCCCTTAACCAATCTGTACCTCAGTTTCCTCTTCTATAACATGAAGAGGTTGGACTAGATGGAGGCCCTTTACACATTTGACTTTGTTATTTTGGTTGTTTGAGTGTAGATTCAGTGTCTTTGCCTGTTTGAATGTAGATTCTAGGAAATCTATCCTTTCCCTCTTCAGCTTTATAGGTGGGACAATGGAAATCACTGTAGTCGTGAATATTACGGCCAATAACCGTCTGTCACAGGATGAGGCAACAGGGCTGCCCACATTCCACAGTGAAGGATGTCAGATCATTTTGGTCAGCGTCAAAACCAACCTGCCCAGCAAGTGAGTATTGAGCAAGTCGTAAGTGGGGCTTGTTCAGAGATTTGAGTGCAGAGGCCCCTGGTTTGCTGCCTGCCTGTATGCTTAAAAAAATAGGCATCAGCAGGAGCCCTGAGCTCTTTTTAGTCCAGCAAAGTCTGCTGTGTTGGCTATAAGCCTAGGTGTTGGTTCTCTCCAGGGCCTCTTTCCAGGGTTTTGCAGAAGAACCTGAAATCATCCTTCTCACTTTCTGCCTTTGCCTAGAGGCCTAAGATTAGCACCAAACCATTCTACTTCTAATTCTTTTAATAGAAAAGAATATTTTTTTCATGCTGAACAAACATAAACTAAAGTCTCATTTCTATATCTCTCCCCCCTCACATTGGAAATATACACTAAAACTCCTTTTTAAAAATTTTTATTTTCTTTTCATTTTTTTCCATTCAGTCAAAATGGTGGCTCACTCACTTACACATTCCTAATTTCAGTCACTCAATCACTACATGCATTTATTTACTCACTCACTTTCTTGATTTACATTTTCCATTAATTTCCTCTTATTTATCCATTCATTCTTTTGCTCATACTCATTATTCACTCATTCTTTTGCTCATACTCATTATTCACTCATTCTTTTGCTCATTCCTGTCTTCCTTCTCTTTCATCTTTCTTCCTTTCTGGCCATTTTTCTGTTCCTTAACCATCCATATCCTTGTGCCTCCATTCAGCATGCTTCCTAAAGTGGTCAACAAGTTCCTGGATAGCACACTCCAAAAGGTTCTCCCTGGTCTGGTAAGTAAGTTTAAGTTCTTATTACATTGGGTTTTCCTAGATCTGAACAATCAGTCAACAAATCAGCTTTTATGGAGCACCTATTATGTGCCTGGAACTATAATATTCTATATTTAAAAGTGAAACATGCTCTGTACCTAAAGAAGCTTGCATTCTAGGAATATAATAAACCACTTCTGTAAGGGGAGTGTTGGCCAGGGAAGGTAATTTTGGTGTAGGTAGTCATTCAAATTGTGAGTGGAGCCAAAAGATAGTATGTTATCATGCTCTTTTCAGTAGCAATGTTAATTTAATTTTAATTTTGTTCTAGAGATGGAAAACAGGTGCAGAACTGGAAGGAGTCTTAGCATTGACCTATTACAATTCCTTCATCTTATAGAGAAGAAAACTTAAAGCCAAAGAATGAAAAGATATTCCAAATCCCAGAAGATGTTAATAATAGAGCCAGACAGAGCACCAGGTTCCAGGATTTCTGGGACTGGACTCTTATTTGTGACTTTCTGCCCACTACCTTTGGCTCAAGACAGGGGGCTCTGATTGTTCTTTCACTTTAGCTCCTTTCTCTTTCCTAGATGTGTCCTGCAATTGATACTGTCCTTGAGTTTGTAAACCAGAAGTGGACTCACCTCATGGGTATATTGTTATAATTGTAATTACCATAATAATAATAATTATATATTTCTCCAGCTGGGAATTGAAGTTATTATTAATGT
The DNA here is from genome assembly GCF_048593235.1 of Sminthopsis crassicaudata. Taxonomy (NCBI): domain Eukaryota; kingdom Metazoa; phylum Chordata; class Mammalia; order Dasyuromorphia; family Dasyuridae; genus Sminthopsis; species Sminthopsis crassicaudata. The sequence continues at coordinate 450,612,936 of NC_133618.1, read as the reverse complement.
TAGAGATGGAAAGGACTTTGAGGTCATCGATTCAAATTACAGTTTTACAGAGGAAGATGATGAGATTTGAAGAACAAAAGTGACTTGTTTAAGATCATGTAGCAAGAGTCAGGACAAGAAGCCAGGTTTTGTAAATGGCTAACTCTTGGGTTTTTGCCCTATGCTGGGTTGGTTCCTGAAAAAAAGTGTTTCCATTTTTGAGGATAGGTGGACCCTTTCCCCCATGATGGTTCCATCTTTGAACCAGCTGATGGAATTTGGACATCCTTAAGGCTATCTCTCTTAAACCTAGTCAATCCCTACATTACTTATGCAGGAGTTTCTGATTGTGTGTTCTCTGTATCTCCTCTACAGATCCCAGACCTGTGGGTGAAGCTGGAAGCATCAAGTATGTTCTTTCAGGCACCCCAACCACCACAGCAAAGTACATAGAAGTGGATTTCAATGTAAGTGGTCTATAGTCACAATCACAGCTAGGCTTGGTGCCTTTTGGCTTTATGAGATCACATCTTCTACCTGTCATCTACTAACTTTAGTGATACTCAGAAATGATATGAGAATTGTGGAGGGAAGGAAACAGATGATCAGGGTCCCTTTTAGAACTAGGATTCTTAATCTTTTCTTTTTTCCTTTCTCAGAATGATGTTTTTAAATGCATAAAATAAAATAGAAACACAAAAGAAACCAATTGTATTGAAATTATGGCTCTCAAAATATTTTACAAGTTAAACGGTTTTGTTTTATAACAATCACTTTTGTGGCAGTTCTCCCTGGAGTTGAATAAGAAAGGATTGAGTTCAAACTTGGAAATAAGACCTGGATTAGAATCCCACCTTGTTATCTGTGTGACTCTAGGTCAGTCTGGGCCAGATATTTTCTAAGTCTCTGTTTCCTTATCTTACTGGACTAAACCTGATGGCTTCTTTTAGCCCTCAATCTATTCTCCTATAATTTGTGATTCTATTATCCTATGGAGTCAAGAAGACAAGGTTTCAAGTACTACTGTTAATGTGTGTAATCCTGGGAAAGTCATCTAAGTTTAGGGTTTTAGACACCTCTCTAAAACCATAAATTACAGAGCAGATGCTGATATATATTTTCAGAGAGTAAGTCCTCATGAAAGTTCCTCATGTAAATGAAATCACAACTTCAATTCAAAAAAGAAAAAGAAAGAAAAAATACACCAATAGTTTATTAATATTAATGTTTTGTTCTTTCTAGTCATCAGACATGTGATCTGGGGAATATTTATAAAATGATAACATTGGATCTGGAAGGCATCATAGAACATAGGATGTTAGAACTGAGAGGGATGTTACAGATTATCTAAGTGAACTTCCTTATTTCACCAATGGAAAAGGAAAGAAAGTGATTTGCCCAGTAAATCAGTGGTAGAGCCAGGACTAGAACTCATGTATTTGACTGGGTCACACGGACTCAACTTGGGACAATTAAACAACAAGTTTGAAGGGGATAAATGGGATGATATGGAGATAGCAGTGTTACAGAATCTTTGGGCTTGTGTTTAAATCATAATTCTTTCTTTTATAACCTATAACTGTTTTATTAATCATATGATCTTGGATAGGTCACTTAGCCTTCTTGGGCTTAGGTTTGCTTGACTGAAATGAGGGGGCTGGGCAAGATGACCTCAAAGGTTCTTCTCTCTCCAAAGCTAAGATCTCTTGAATGTTAACATTTTAGAATTCATAGACTTCCTAAGGATTTTTTCTGTTCAGCATCAGTTCAGTTATTTCAGTTGTGTCTATCACTTCATGATGCCATTTTGGGGTTTCCTTGGCAAAAATACTGGAGTAGTTTGCCATTTTCTCTGAGGCAAGTAGGGTTAAATGTCTAGTCTGAAGTCAAATTTGAATTTAGGAAGATGAGTCTTCCTAATTCTAGGCCTAATTAACTATCCACTAAACTATCTAGCTGCCCTTAGCATTTGTGGGTATAGTTGAGAAGTAAGAGTTAATTATTCTTGAGGCTCAATGAATGTCCATCTCTTCCATCCCCAATTGTACAGCCTGTAGTCCAGAGAGAGGATGGTGATACCATTGATCTGCCTGAAGATGGAGCTGCCATCACAATCTTGGAAGATTATCCAGATGGTTCATCCCAGTTAGTGCTCTCAGCAACATTCGTTGCTGCTGAGTTCACCCTTTTACAGAAATCTTTTGATGTGGACATCAAAGGCAAAACTGTAAGTCACTTTCAACTTACTGGTCACCATTCTGTCTCTATATGTGGGAGGGTACTTTCCTTCCAGTCTAAAGGGTCTTGGATCTTGGGGTCCATACCTAATAGAGTTCCCTCCCCCTTTAGTGACAGTAATGTCTTCTCCTGGTTGAGTGAGTTTACTGAGGGCTGGGATCCCGACCTCTTCATCTTTTTATCCCTCAGTTCTGAGTGCAGTAAATAATAAAGTGTCATAAAGATTTCTCAAATTGAGATTTTGTTTTTGTTTTACAGATTGGCAAGCTCCCTCCACATACAACTAAAACAGTGGCTCGCTTTGTGCCTCGGGTGAGTTATTTTACCTGGTTCTGACCCCTTATGTTAGACCATTTCCCATAAGACTGGACGAGGGAGGTTTTCATAGCTCACTTTTCTCCAGGTTTTCCAAAGCACTTTCCTGAGTACAATTCTATGTGCTAAGTAGTATAGGCATTATTAGCATCCCATTTCTGTAAATGAAGAAACAGAGACTTAGAGAAGCCAGTGAACCACAGACTGAGAGCTTGAAGGAACTTTAGGGGAACATCACACCCAGAACTCTCATTTTACAGATGAGGAAATTGACACTCAGAGAGGTTAAATGATTTATACATAATAAATATCAGAACTAAGATCTGAATCTGACTTTTCTGGCTTAAAAACCATCCCTCCATCATGCTACACTATCTCCTTTGTGCCCTTCTTTGCCCCTCAACCTTATGGAGGAGATGGGAAGAGGAGTGAGAACATTTTATGCCTGAGATTAGACTTGAAATGCTATAAGCACATATCTTGAGGTAAGTGCCAGAAAAGTAGCCACAATATAGAATTAAATGAAATGGACTGAAAATTCTTTTGATAGCATATTAACATATGAATTTAAAAAAATTTTTGGGACATGTATTGGAGGGTGGTTTTTTAAAAATCAGATAAAATTTAGCAGTAATACCACTCCAGCACACACCCCAGCTTATTAAATTCAGTTATACCACAAATTCTACCACCAAACTATTGATAGTGTTAGACCAACGGATCATTGGCATTTTCTGTTGTCCCTTTGGTCCAAGAGAAAGCAAGGATTCTGAAGTCATCAGAAGTGAACGAACAGATTGTCATATTAACAACTTACTGTCTATGTCTTATATGGAAAAAAGGCTGGAGGGAGCATATGGAATGTGACTGTGGAAAAGTTAGGGAAACATTTTCTTCATTTCCTTTGAATGGTACACTTACCTTGTCCAATATAAAAACAGTGATGAGGAATTTTCCTCTATTTCTACTGAGGTCAGCAGCCCTAAGGCTTGTCCTGAATAGAGTATCTTGGATTTCTGCAGGTTGGTAAGGCCTATCGCAAACCCGTGCCTTTGATGACCCAAATCAGAATCAATAAGCCCCCCAAAGTCATCATGAAACCAGACAAGAGTGAGCTGCACCTCCATGGCACAATAGAGATGTTTGCTGTTTCCCCCAAGTCAGGTCCCTCCTCCATGTTTGTTCTAGAAACTGTGAGTATTCAAACCCATTTTCCTCCCATTAACAGGCCCTGACTATTTTTGCAAATGATCAACTTACTAGAGGCCAATTATTGGGCAACTGCTCATATGATCTGATCCATTGTCTTAATGACTCCATCTGAGATAACATGATTGGCACCTTCAGACATGTAAAAGACTCTCAGAGGGGAGGGATTAGACTTGGTCAACTTTGTTCTATTTGGCAGAACTAGGATTAGTTGGTGGAAGTTATAAGGATACAGATTTTAACCTGATATTAGGAAGAACTTCCTAAAAATTCAGTCTGTCAAACAATAGAAAGGGTTCCTTTGGGAAGCAGTGATCACTTCCCTATCATTGGAGGTTTTTATGGAGAGTCTAGATGATCCCTTGTGGGGAGAAATTGTAGAGAAGACAATAAAAGGGAAATTGAAGATTGGATGAGATGTCCTCAGAGGCCCCTGTGCAAGGTATTGGAGATCTGATAAGTGGGCAACCAGATTGAGTGATTGAGTTGGTCATGATATAGACAGAGTTCAGAAGAGATAAAGGCCATTCTATCATTTGAAAATATTTAGGGACTAAGAATTGGAATAGGATGAAATTCTTGATTGATGAGATCATGGAGCTGAGGGTATGATGACTGAGGAAATTAATTAGATCATTATCCGTTTCCTCAGTCATCAACCCCTCAGCAAAATCTAATTAGATCTTGGACTTGAACAGATAAAAGCAGAAACTGATTGGGTTGGATGGTTTCCAAAGTTGCTTCTAATTGTGATGTTCTATACATTTATGTTTTAAATTCATCTTTATTGACTGGACTAAGGCAAACTACACTGTATGTTTTCCATCCTTCTCTCAAACATTTTTATCCTTGTTTCATTGAATAAAATGAACACTTTGGACTATCTTGTAGGAAATGAGCAGTTAGAGAAGAGTGGCTTAGTAAAAATGGGAAGTAGTAAAAATGGGGAGTAAGGCCATTGGAGACTTATGGAAAAAGTGTGACAAAATGAACAAATTGGGTACTTATGGGCCTTGGGTCTTTGTTAGCTCTAGCTGAAGAATCACCTTCTTTCCTACTTGTTGCCTCCCCATATCTTTGTTCCTGATGGAGATTGAGAAAGGGTTGACCCTGAAGCACTTTTCCTTACATAAGGGCTGGTTCTGTCTATTGGAGTTGAGAATCTGGAGGATGGCATGCTTGAACACATATCTCAAAAGTTTATGTTTGAAAAGTGCCATGCTCTTGGACTGACTTCTTGTTCTTTGCCACCGACAGCACTTCATCTTGGATATTCAGTATTCATTGAGTGAAGACAAAGTGAACATGGTTACATCCATGGACAAGTAAGTAGAGATCACTCCCTCTGGATAAGAGCATCCTCTTTGCCAAATATGCACATAGATAAATGTAATAAGTAGTTAGATGACACTCACCCATGACATAGCCACAGAACTCATTTGTCTGTAAAATGTATAATATGCACTCACTCAAGGAATATATTATTATCTGACAGTGGGCATATAGATATATGCCCAGCCTCACATGTTATATGACATACATGCTAAATGAACACACATGAAACTTTGGAGGCTGAACATATTATATACTCACCCAACATATAAATGAAATATACACAATATATATGAAGTGAATAATAGCTCATGATCACATGTCACACTGAGATATACATACACAATGCAAATGTGTTTCTTCAAAGAGGAAAGAAAATGAGACCTTAACAAAAAGAACTGGCACTGAGAATCCTGGGTAGGTTAAAGCTATCCAACTCTAGTTAGATGTGAGGCATGTGTGGGGTGGGTGGAGTGGGGAGACACACTTAGGAAGAAAAGACACAATCCCTTGTCCCTAAAGGGAAAATGGCCACATGTCCACAGCTATAGTGTGTGATTGTAGGAGCACTTGAAATAGAAAGCTCTCAGTCTTTGTCTCTCTCTCTCTAGCTCAAACATCTCATTAGCAGGAGCCCTCTTAAGCCTGAAACTAGACCCTTCTGTAGATCCTGAAATTGCTCTTCACAACTTCTTGCCAGGTTTTAGTTTCTTTTTTTCCTTAAAACAGATAGCCTTGCCTCCCAGTCTGCCCACATCTCCCTTCCCTACTTCTTTATTTCCTGCAGATTGCTGGATCTTTCTGTGGCATCTTCTTCCATTGGATCTTTTAAGGTAAATGCACACACAGGACTTCTATTTTATTTTACTTTATATGGGTAAGGTGAAGTGGCATGGTGTGAGGGAGAGCATATTGAATTTGGAGTCAGGAAAACCATGTTCAAATATTGCTGCTATTACCGGCTTAGGTGGCTATGAATAAATTATTTAATTTTCCTCTTCATTGAGAATAATCCTGATAGTAGCATCTAATTTGTGGTGTTCTTGAGAGGCTCCAATGATATAATGTACTTAAAACATTTTGCAAATGATAAAGTGCTTCAACAAAGTTAGCTTTTATTATTATTGAATACCATGTAGCCATAAGTAAACCACAGAGATGACTTTTTTTCTAATGTGGTTAATGAAAAGAAGTGTCCTGAAGGTAGAAACAATAACTAAATAGTTGTGGAGATTGGTTTTCGTGAAGTTATCTATATTCTTCCTTCTCTTCCCCCTACCCAATACCATACACATATCTTGTCTCTTATAAACAATGGTACACGTTTAGGAGTTGCCTGGAAACTGAATCTTTTGGGGAACTTAATTCTTCCTGGTTTATTACCTGTAGGTAGTAAAAAATAGGCGGTGACAGTGACTTTTAGACAAGAGATAACTTGGCATAGTCTAGAGTTGGATTTCAACAGTATTGAAATCACTCAATTAATCTGAGTACTTTGTAAACAGTTCTCTAGTTCCCTCTTCTTCATGGATGTGTAAGTCTCCTTAGGAGATGTCCCCATTTTCTTCGTGGTACAAATCCGAGTCTTAGTTCCCTGGATCAGACTCAAATGGGCTGGTTCTGAGGAGACAGAAGGCATTGTATAAATGTTCAATAATGGATAGTGTCCCAATGCTGAGTTTCCCATATTCTTTAGACCTGCTTTTATTTTGAAATTCTTCATTGCCTTTTGTTTTCATATCATTGTAATTTCCTTTCCTTAATAGCTTTCCTCATAATTTTACTTTTCCTCTTCCAACCAGAGAGTCATTCCTTATAACAGACTAAAAAATAAAGAGAAGAGAGATCAATTATTCAAAATTAATCAATAAATCAACTGAGTACCTAGTATAGTTTTTGGCATATAAGAAGGTACTTAATCAATGCTTGTTGATTTGATTCACTACTATATGTGGCTTCTTGCACCCCATAATTGCTTACTTTTTTTTTCTGAGGCAATTGGGGTTAAGTGACTTGTCCAGGGTCACACAGCTGTGTTAAGTGTCTGAAATCAGATTTGAACTAGGGTCCTCCTGACTTTAGGGCTGGTGCTCGATCCACTGTGCCACCTAGCTGCCCCTAGTTGCTCACTTCTACAAAGAAAATAATTATAGTCTTGTATCTCTTTTCAGGGTCAAATTTGTTCATTATTATTATTTAGCATGTTGTTTTAATGATTTTCTTTCCATTTACTTTGTTGTAGTCATTGTTTTCCTACTTTGGCTCATTTCATTTTGCATTGGTTTATACCAGCATGCTTGCTAGAACAATAACCCACTGTGTCAAAAAAGACAAGTGGTTGGATTAGACCACCAGGATCAGGTCTGACCAGATGCTGCTGAACTTTATTAGCTCCCTGATGTCATGAGGAGGGGAACTGTAGGTTGGGTTGTAAATCAGTTGCATGGTGATATTAGTTTCCTTTTTTCTCTGTGTTCAACATTCTTGAAGTTATTTTTCTTTCTCTCTTTGGTGGAAGGAAGTAGTTGGAGGGGGCAGAGGTGAAGGAGCTGCAATTTCTAAGCACTGAGTACCTGGGCTTCATGAACTAATGACATGAGTAACCAGTTTTTGTTATCATGGATAATGCTCTCTCCTTGTGGGCAAAAGCAAAAATCCATAGCCTATTCTTGTCTCAACAACTGACTTGCTGGTGGCTTTATCCATCCAGAATTATTTTTAGGGATTTCTAACTTTTAATCAGTCAATTAATATGCATTTATTAAGTACATTCTATGTGCCATACATTGTGCTAAAAGCTGAGAATACAAACAGAGGCAAAAAACAGTTCCTGTCGCTATAAGGACCTTACATTCCAATGAGGGAGACAATATGCAAACAAATATATACAACATATACAGAATCAATAGTAAATAATTAGCAGAAGAAAGTTACTAGAAATCAGAAGGATTGAGGAAAGCTTACAGTAAAAGATAATATTTTAGTTGGGACTTAAAGGAATCCAGGGACATCAGTAGTCAGAGCAGAGAAGGGAGACCATTCTGGGCTTGCAAACAGGACTTCATATTAGTACCTACTGTCCAGTACTGGATAATCCTATCCCAAACCAATGGCTAAGTGCTTTTTTCACCAGGGAAGAAGGAATAAGCTCTCCCAGTCACTTCTTTTTCTTTTCTCTCTTTCAGCCTTAGTAGTTTCAAGTCATCATACAAATATCAATTTCTTCCCTAAGATAGTGGGATCTTATTAAATGATATTAAACAAAAGAGTTCTTTCCCTTCATCTTATGAGAAGCCTAGCAAACTGAGACAGTGAGTAATAATCAGGTCAGAGTTGGCAGCTCGCTGCAGGAAGAAGAATCTGGCCTAGAGATTGAGTTGAGACAGCAGATCTTCTCCCAGAGAGCAATCGGCAGTCTCTGGAGACAACAGGACATTTACATGTATTTATTAAAAAAATGCAGCAGTTGTGTTTATAGATTAGAGGTTTCCTTGAGTTTGCTCCCTCTCTTTGCACAGTGAGCTGATGTTTAAAAAAGACTTTCCCATCCCTCCCCCAACCCCCCAGCTTCAAGTTGCAATATCTTTATAAAGCAACTGGGTATAACATAGTAGGAATATTCACAATTTGGTATGGCCAAAACTAGATCACCACCAACTGGAAAGAGAGCCTAATTTAGAAATTATTTATAGATATAAGCAAACATCCAGTAATCTAAAAGTTCTGTGGGCTTAAATGCACAACTGGAACTATGAATTAAATTTTAGTGAACAGTTAAAGTTTTAACCAATGTCATTCTTTTCTGCCTCA